>NC_056732.1:1067666552-1067756552 GCF_019279795.1 Protopterus annectens
GTGGGTACTATTTACATCACAGGCAATGTTTAAGTCTTTACAACAGATAATTCTGGTACTGTTTGTTTTGTGGATATATAGGAGGTCCATCAGAGCCGGGTCTGACAATGCCCTGTATGCCAGGCATAGATCTCCCCTCAAAAGCCTGTATGAGACATAATACAGGGATAGGGCCTAGAGGCAGTCTGCATAGGAAATTTTACTTATGCCCTGTATTCTTTTAGTGAGGAACCTCTGTGGACATTGCAATTGTTGGATATGTCTGGTAGGCAAGTACCAAGGGGGGCATCATACTCAATAATAGGTCTGATGAAAGCTGAATACAATAGAACAATGAATTCCTTGGACTTAGATGCCATGCCTTTGTTTATAAGTTACACAACATAGAATTATTTCCTCACTGCTGTAAACACATGACGATCAAAGGCTATATTACTATTTATATGTGTGCCTAAGTCCCTGACTACTGGGTCAGCTCTAAGGGCTGTGTTGTCAATATGATAGTTTCCAGGGATGGATTACTTCCCAAAGGATACTAGTATACATTTCTTGGCATTTAGTTTTAGTCCATGGCTTAATGAATTACTTTTTTTTCACCACTTGAAACTGAGCTTGATGCCTATATAGAAATATTGGAAGACTCTAACTCTCCTGCTTTCATGTCAGTGTCCAGTGATTTTAATGAGATGCTTGGGCATTTGAAGATGAACTGATTACATCTAAAAAAAAATAAAAATTATTTGAGATATAAATGACGGCAAACACAACTATGTATTCTATTGGCCAAAGGAGTCAAAAAGGGTTGTACCTAAACTAGAAAATCATGATAATGGCACAACATCATTTGATACAAGCTCTGCAAGGGGGCGGAGTTTGAGAGAACACACTCATCTAATACTACAAACGCTACAGTTAGAGCAGCTAATTGCAGTGAAGCTGTTGGTTCTTGGACTATTTTCCTGTTGAACCCATTGCAATTAATAGTACTTCCCAACATGATATCAATACAGTGCTGCATGCAACTGTAAATAACAGTACAGAGAACTTTACAGATAAGTTTTTAGATGCTAGTCAGCTCCAGATAGAATTATCTATTCGGGTGAGAAACAAATCCAGAGGGAGGAGCAAAAACAGGGTGCTAGTGCAGAAAGGCAACAAAGAGAAAAATGGAAGGCCCCCACCACTTCAGAAAGAACACACTCCACTTTGGTTCCACAGTTACATGGAGCAAACAGGTCAAGAAACAATTGTTCGACAAACTATTGTAAACTTATCTAATTACACCTTCTCAAATGATGAATTTAGTTACTACTAGACAAAGGTATGTCTTATGTGCCATCTTGTGAAGGGAATATAAGTGAGATACTTACAGAATTAAGAATGTTTACTTGCAACATTGATTTGAAACTTTTATATGGTAAATGCATGAATGCATCCAATGTGAATTTACCTAGTACATTTGTTCCTGTATGTACATCAACCGTAAATGCATTTTTAGATATATGTGACCAAGATATTTATAATGCATTTTTTTAAGAAATATAATCAGACTAAATATTATAATCTCAGTCAGAATGAAAGAAGTGGATTAAGTAGACTCTGTTCTAATCACAATATAGTGACAAAACAGGCAGATAAAGGGGGAAAGTGGTTATTATGGATATAGAATTTTATAATGATTTGTTGTATTAATTACTTAATGGCACCAAGATGTTTAAGAAAGTAAACAATTCATTAGTAAACAATATGATTTTTCAAATAAAAAGTTACTTGTATGATTTGTTAATAGATGGAGTAATAATGCCTGAACTTTATAATTACTTATACATGTCTGATCCTATACTACCAGTTATTTATGGCTTAATAAAAGAGAAAACGGGAAATAAAGTGCTCAGCACAAAAATGACCATAAAACAGTTGAAAAGAGCACTTTGGAAGGAAACACCATGCTGCTGAGTATAATTCTTTAATTCCACAATAAAATGATGTACAACCAGACAATAAACCACATGAACGCTCACAACTTTAAAATTGTGTTTTTGTCACTATAAGGACTTCTTCAAATGAGTGCCTTAATTTATATTAAATTCAATTACCCATAACCAATCACAAAGCAGACCTCATTAAAACGTTTTTAAAACTACATACTTAAACTTTGTTTGCTAAAACAAATATAAAATATAAATAAATAAATATGTAACCCATTACAAAACCATTTAAAAACAATAAATACTGCTTTTAAAACTGTAGTAAAATTCATATTCATATTTATATTGTGAAAATGGTATAAGTAAAAAAATACAGGAACATACATTTTCTTGCAGCTTGTTCTTTCTTCCATATTAATTTCTTATGCCATCTGGAAATACCTCAGAAATACTGGAAATAATTGTGAATGTAGTAGAACTAACAATCTGTTTATTTAATAGATTGCAGTATAAAAGTAATAATTTTAATGATATTATCAGTAAAAATATGTTTTTAATGACAATGAATAAGAGCAAATAGTTTTAAACAATGATACTTACACTAAAAATCTAGTAAAACTAGATGAATTGTTATATAAATACAAGATGCTGGACTTAAAGAATGCATACCTGAGAGAATGTGTTAATATTGTACCAAAGGGTCTTAGGGTTTATAAATACCCTAACAAAGTGAAGGAAGGCCCTGGATTTCATAAGGAGTTAATTAATATTTTTGATAAGTGTGGGACTGAAATAGTAAAAGCTATCATTAGGGAAAATGAGAAATAAATGGATATGCTGTATAATAGAGCAGACCAAGTTAACAAAATATTATTAGTGACTTAATGCTTACAGTGGACAGAGAAAAATAAATATAATAATATTCTGAGAAAGATGAAAGGGAAATGTAAGAATGTTTATAATAGAAAAATGAGAAAAATAGAGAGAGACATCAAGGAATATAAGGACAACAGAAACTACCTTAGACCTAAGTATTATCATAATCAAATCATTGGTATGAGGGAGAAGGTAGAGATTTCTATGATGAGGAGCAATACATAGAAGAACAGCACACACTACCATATGATATACATAACCCTTTAGAGTTTCCACCTCTCTGCAGATCAGAGAGGTTAAAGAACAAACCACAAACATATTACAACTAAAACAGAATGGGGTACAACAGGAACAACCAAAGGAACAGATAAAAGAAGCTAACACAGAACAGGAAGGAACTATTATCAAAAATGGGTGTAAATTTAATTTTAATGGGTACAACATTTTAACTATAGTAATATAATTTTAAACCAGACACATTTTAAGCTTTTTTAAAGGGTTTTAAGTTTATTCCCTGAAGAAAAGTTGATTTAAGTAAATTAGTGATAGATGAGAAACTTTTTCTAAGGAAAAAGAATTTAGAGATATTCTTTCAAGGACAAGAGAAATATCAAAGCCATGAGGGGGCACTTAAAAGGAAAAACATTTTTAATCCACCACTTCATCCACAGTTGAAAAGTTTTGAGCCTATAGTCAAGAAAGAATTGAAAACAAGGATAGCATAAAATAAGGTTGTCCCTAACCTGAGTAAGGAAGAAAGACTAACTTTATACGAACTAAGGAATAACAACTTTTTAAGAATTATGAGGCCAAATAAAGGAGGAGGTGCTGTATTTATGGACACCATGACTTATGAATCAAAAATTATGGAAATTTTGGATGACCCAACTAAATATACAAGAGTGACGATTAATGAAATTAATTTCATATAAAAATATTTTTTGTCATTCTTAATGATTTATTATTGGAAGAGACAATTGATACTAAGTTATTCAACTACTTACATTTAGATAAACCAAAAGTACCCTCCATATTTGGGATTCTCAAAATTCATAAGAACATAGCAAACCCACCTTTAAGAATTATAGTGGCCTCTGAAGGTTCGGTCACTGCTCCATTAGCAAAATGGTTGGATAATCAGCTTAAGACTATGTCACTTAAAGGAGTAAGTGTGTTGAAAGATTCATGGGAACTGCTGAGAAGCATCAGACCAGAAATGTATACTGAAAAATTATTTTTGTAACCATTGACATATTGGATTTATTCACGTCTATATTCCATGAGGTGAGGAGGGGATGGAATGGTTTGAAGAAGCCCTGATTAAATATGGAAAGTTTAATCAGAATGATTTTTGTTTAATATTAACCATAATGGAAATGGTTTTAAAGAATAATTTAATTCACTATGAGGGTGAGTTCTTTCAACAACTACAGTGAGTAACAATGGGATGCTAACTGTGCCCCTATATATGTCTTGAAATCAGAATATGTCAGTAGTTGGACCCTGTATAAATGCTTCCTGGATGATATCTGTCTTTTATGGACAGATACAGAGGAGAAGTTCCTAGAATTTTTCAATTACATTTCAGGGGCTACCTCCTTCCTGAAATTTACCCATATCATAGATCTTGAAAAAGAATTACTTAGATATTACTATTAAGAAGGATAAGGGTAAATTTAAGTCAGCAGTACATAGAAAAGAAACATTATCAAATTCGTATTTATACTATACTAGCTCTCATCCACCACATCAAAAGAAGGGAATAGTAAAAGGACAATTCGTTCAAGGATGTAGGATGACTACAGATGAGAATGATTTTTTAAAAGAATGTGAATTTTTAACTAAACTTTTTCAGGAAAGGGGATACCCAGAAAATTTGATTGAAGAAATGAAAAAGGAAGTGATAGAAGGGAAAATGGCAGATTTGTACCCATTTTAGGACAGGAGAACACTGCTAGTAACAATACAAGTGTTACAAATGGTAAAGAAAATATATTTGAGGATGCATTTGTTACTGATTTTAATGGAGATTCACCCATTATAAGAAACATCCTGGAAAAAGAATGGGAAAGGTTTAAGAACATTTCTGACTTAAGTAATTTTTAAGAAAACCTTTGAAATTCATATATAAAAAGGGGATAGAATATCAAGAACATGCTTGAAAGCAAGGGGAATAAAAACATGCGAAAGGAAGGAAAAGTAGGCACACATAAATGTGGTAGTTGTCCACAGTGTACATTTATTTACACAGGAGATGCAGTTTTTCTAGAGAGTAGAAACAGAATGCTTAATAAGCAAAAGTTTTGCTAACTGTAACACTAGTGGACTGGTTTATATAGCTTTGTGTGATACATGTCCTTTTTATATAAGGAAAACTGAAAGGAAATTAAAAAAACAGGATTGTATGAGCATAATTGGAATAAGGGAACAAATAATGCCCTATACAAAGATAAAATTGCATGTCAAAATGCTTGCTTTCATTTTTTTGTGGTAGAAGTTGTACCAAAGGATATAAGAGGAGGCTTATGGGAGGCTCGGTTAGAATTTAGAGAATTATTTTGATATCTACCTTTAGAAGCTACCAAGCCTCCTGGTTTAAATGAAGCAGTATCACTGGCTTCAGTTTTGAAATTAAGAACAGCAAAATTATAATTTTAAGGTGCAATAATTTATTTGGCCACCAGATGACAAAAGGAATTAATATGGAAGAAAGAACAAGCTACAAGAAAATGCATGTTTCTGTATTTTTTTTTTTTTTACTTATATCATTTGTACAATATAAATATGAATTTTACTACAATTTTAAAAGCAGTATTTTAAAATGGTTTTGTAATGGGTTACATATTTATTCATTTATATTTTATATGTGTATGTTTTAGCAAACACAGTGTTAAGTATGTATTTTTAAAAACGTTTTAATGAGGTCTGCGTGATTGGTTATGGGTGATTGAATTTAGTATAAAGTAAGGCACAACTAAATGGTATGTATTCATCTGAAGAAGTCCTTATAGTGTCAAAAATGCAATTTTAAAGTTGTGAGCTTTCATGTGGTTTATTGTCTGGTTGTATGTCATTTTATTGTGGAATTAAAGAATTACACTCAGCAGCGTAATGTTTCCTTCCAATGTACTCTTTTTAACTGTTTTGTTTATGGTTTACTTAAACTACATAAGAATATACGTAGGCCCGTAGGAATCCTGAGAGACCCATTGTATCTAGTAATAAATGGGCAACTACACCATCATCTAAATATCTGGAATAACAGTTAAGCCTCTTACTTAAGTTTAGTAAAAGCTTTGTTAAAGATACAAATGATTTTCTGACAGATTTTAAAAAATTGCTCAAATAATAATAATTACACAACTTATTTTGGTAACTATGGACATAAAGTCATTATTCACTAGAATACCAAACGAATATGGTGTGCAATGTATAAGAGAATATCTTTTTCACATACAGAATTTACTGTTACTAAAATTGAAATGATCTGCTCAATGCTATAAGTGGAATTGCTTAATAATGTGTTTATGTTTAATAATGAGATATTCCATCAGCAACTGGGGGTAGCAACGGGCATCCCATTTGCTAATACCTATGCTAATCTGCTGTTATCTAGATAGGAAGAGGAACACATATTTAGTACTGATCAACTGCATGAGTTTAGAATTCACGACCTTTTGTATTTTAAGTGATTTGTGGATGACATATTTATGTTTTGGTCAGGTATGGTAGATGATTTGAAAAATTTTGCTACTGAATTATAAAGTAAGACAGATTTTATTTTGTTTGATATGCATCATTCAAATGAAATGGTTAACTTTTTGGATATATGTTATATTCAAGGCAATGAAGTTTGAAACTAAAATATATAAAAAAGAAGTACAGGCCGCATGATATGTGCATTCACTGAGTAGGCATCCTAAACATATATATAAAAATGTGTTGAAAGGTCAGTTTTTAAGAGCCAGTAGGTTAAATACAATGGAAGAAGACTTTATATATGGATTAGATAATATGAGTAAAGATTTTAGAGCCAGGGGTTACAACAGAGAATTGATAGAAAAAGAAATGAGAAATGTCATTAATGAGTATGATGGTTTGGATAAACCTTATTTGCATGGCTCAATTATAACAAAGGAGAATAAAGTGGATGATAATCAACTGAATCAAATAAGATACATTATTAAAGCCGCGGTGGTACAGCTGTTGCGTTGTTGCCTCACAGCAAGAGGTTCTCCCGTTCAATTCTCAGCTAGTGTGTGGGGAGTGCCTTCTGTGTGGAGTCTGCATGTCCTCCCTGTGGTTGAGTAGCCTCCAAAAGACATGTGTGAATGGGTGTGCCTTTGCTGAAGGTTGGGCGTCGGGCTGGCAACTCGGCACCATAAAAATCTACTGCCAATCATTAGGGGACCGGAGTTCCGCTGTGGCAACCCCTTACCAGGGAAAGCTGAAAAGACAAATAAACATTAAGTCCAATAGACACTCAAATATGGTTAAACATATTATTACTAAAAACTGGATATTACAGTCCAATAGTGATGTTAAGAGCATTGTAGGTGGGAGGCCTAGGTTTACATATAAAAGAGAGAAGAATTTGAAACAGACACTTTGTTATAAAGATTTACATGTAAAGAAACCATGTACTTATAATATAAAAAGAAAGGTACTCTACCTTCCACAATAGTGTCTTTTGCACAGAGATTAATATTGAGCCTACTTTTGTACATCTGATAAGTAGGACTGAATTTATCTTTTAACACTTATGTCACTTGTTTTACAGAAAATGTGATTTATCTTGCTAATTGTGTAGCATGTGACCATTTTTATACAGGAAAGACAAATCAGAAGCTTAAAGAACATATTAGCTTGCACCGCTCGGATATACAGAGAAGGATAGATACTAATGCCTTATATAAACATATTTTAGAGAAAGGGAAGCAACATAAATTTAAGTTTAGGGTGCTTCAAATGGTATTCCCTGATATAAGAAAAGGTACCTTAACAGTAAGATGAGAAATGCTAGAGTATAAGTGGATAAATTATTTTAGGGAAGATGTATTACCAGGTCTTAGTTGTCAACACAGTGCTAAGCCAGTTTTGAAAGTTAGACATGACACTATATAACTTATAAAATATAAACTATATCACTATATGTGTTTTTGCAATTTTTTATAAGTAATTTTATGTTATTTGATTCTGGGCTGTGTATATGAGTCACTGTATATTTTAAACAATGTATTAATTATATCTGATGTGTTATTGGCTAGCCGATTGAGTTTAATTGATGCTACTTATATTTAAGTTACTACCATTGAAGCATTGATAAAGAGCTTGTCTTGAAAGCTTTGCATTTGGATTTTATTGCTTGTTTTAATAAAATTTTCTGTGGTGGAAATGGCATGTTCCTGATATACAGTAGACATTATTGGTTTGCTTTTTTTATTCTGATACACCTTGGCAGTCTTGAGTTTTATTTTGTTTTTATTTGCTTTTGTTTTTATTTGACATTATTTCTTTTAAAGCAGCATTATCTTATCTAGTTAAACTGTTCATTTTAGAGTTATGAAAAATGTTAATCATATAATAAAATGAAGGATTTGCTATACTGTACCCATATAAAAATGGCATTCATGTCATTCGATCAAATGTCCTGAATGTTGTGTCATAACACCAACATCCAGAACACTGACTCGAAAAACAACAAAAACGGGCTGTTTGCAGGGGAAAAGTCCACCTTCACCCCATACCATGTGCTAATTATATATACTAAGTCTGAGAATGCACTACAGCAGAAAAAGCCTAGTTTCATGATCCCTGCTTCCCTGTGATTGCATACTGCAGGTTTTCCCTTTCTTCTTATATGTCAACATTTCTGGCAGAGTTTTAAGTTTTGAATTTTCCATTCTCAGTATTTATATCAGTCAAGAAATCGTCATGTACCCAAAAATATGATCTTCAGAGCTCGAAAGTAAATTTCAGTTTGACATTTTCTTATCACATAATGTATTCTCAAGTCCTCCTCCAATGTCCAGGTCCTCTTGCATGAGATTAAACTTGTCAATATTTGGTATAAAATAAGGAACTCAAAATTAAATGCAAAAAAGTGAAATACTGTCACGTTCAGTTGACAAACACCTCCCCCACCTTATAGCATGGACAATATAATGAGAATGTAGTTATAGACCTTGAAACATAAGTTAATTCCCAATCCATTGATCATCATATTGGTATAGTAATCACAAAATGTTTCTACTTAGCACAGCTAATCACAAAAGGAATATTGTCTAGATCTGAAAACGCCATAGTCCCTTACATTCTGCATTAATTAGGTCAATCAGAATACAATGCATTCTTTAGGATGGACCTCATTAGGCATATCAAACAACTAGAAAGACCTCAGACATTCCTGACTAAAAAGATGGCTGGCTTATGAAACCTAAGCTTCCAGAAAAGACTGGAAGTACTGTCACTTATTCAGTATTCTATATACATCCATGGGGTGATCTGTACGTTACCTTCTGTGCTTTTATGGACCCAGTCATCCCGGATCTCCTGTACCTGCACAAATCAAACAATCCCACTAATACTAGGACCAGAGAATTAAGCCTGCATCAGCAAATAAATAAAACAGGGTGGAGAGATACATTAATTACAAAATATCATCCCCACCAATGAAAAAGACATCTAGCACAAATTAAACCCTGAGATAGATTATAGTCCTTCAAGCAACAACTAGATGACTGG
Organism: Protopterus annectens; assembly: GCF_019279795.1. NCBI lineage: Eukaryota > Metazoa > Chordata > Ceratodontiformes > Protopteridae > Protopterus > Protopterus annectens. The sequence goes on from NC_056732.1 coordinate 1,067,676,101, forward strand.
ATGGGTATTCCTAAATTCATGCCTGGATTCACCTAGGTTCAAGGGAGAGTACTGGCAAGGAATAAAAGGCACCTAGCGTCAGTTGCCTATGATGTTATTTTTTGTTATAGCATCACACATGGTTTGGTGACTTGCTTCCAGTTAACACAGTCACTCCATGGCAGATGCCTTACCAACTTAATATCGTGTGCCCATTTTAATTTTAACACAGTATTCTGGACTTTGCTGACCAGAATTAAACTTGCACTATACTATAAACAAAGTAGTATGTCTTTTAAAACAATTATATTAAACATGATGTGAATGAAGCAAAGCTATTAACTATGAAAGTGCTGTTATTATTGTGATATTGTTATGATAAATATGAATAACTGCTGAAATATTTGCATACATACCATAAGCTTTAAATATAATAAAGAACTAGATGTACCGTAACTCAGACTATGACTTTCCAAGACTTTCAGTGCATAATTATCTGTCCAGCTGTGTTATATGGTCATTTCTAAACAAAATGTTTTATGCATCAGCAAAATGTGACCAAAGATTAGTCAATTCCTTGAGACAACTGTTAAAATCTTCCCATAACCTTTAGATTCCTAATCAATATCTTCCCTCACATACTAAGGAAGACATCTAAAAAGTCTTGGTAAGTGACATATGTATTTTGAAGCTCTGGAATTTCTGTTTGCAGAGTCATATCATTTGGTGAAGCATGCTTAATGAATACAAATTCTTGGATCCCAATCATAGACAGAATTCTTCTGTCACAGTTAAACTTATCAAAGTAGACGGTGACCGTATAGTCTGCTCTTCGCTCTCTGCTGTAAAGGGCCGAAGCCCTGGATGTGACCCAGATTACCACAGTTCAGTTAGGAGCCTGGGTTTGGCAGGAGTCAATTACAGTGGGAAGGAAAGTGATGAGACAAAGCCTGTTCACCTCTTCCACTGCAAAGGCTGCTGAGAAAGCACCATGTCACAAGCACTGGTGGTAATACTAGTACCACAATGATAGGCAACTGCTGAATTGTAAGGTTAGTGGGCTGATAAAAATGCATCACTTAGTAAGTGGAGGTGATGCCACAGTGGCACCACTGCAGTTCTAGCTCATAGCATTAGTCTAGTGCATCAGGAGATAAATAGGCCATCAGCCAGTGGTAGCCTAACTGACACTGCATGGTGATCACCTCTCATTCTACTCCAAAGTTAACCCATCCTATCAGTCTAGGGCTGGCTGAGCTCTAGTCTAAAAAATAACTTTACAGGCTGCTACCACACCCTTTCCATAACATCCAATGAAAATGAAAAGATTCTAAGTAACTTTATTATTTTAGCAGTTAAGTACCTGGATGGCGGTGTGTTTACCTGATGTGATTGTATGAGCTACGTTTATACTTTACAAGTTTATTTATTTAACAAATAAGCAAATATTAAATAAATAAACTTGTAAAGTATAAATGTATCTCATACAAACACATCAGGTAAACATGTTGTCTTCCAAGTATTTAACTTGCTTGAATAATATCTACAGCCAAAGATTAGTAAATCTCATTAATAAAAATAAATAGGCACAACCAGACAGCAATAAAATTTCAGACATTTTTTCACTTATGGTGTCTTCATGCTCCTCCATAGAATTTATTACATTTATTTAAAAGTCATAAATTGGCGTACCTTCGTTGAAGGTTGTGCATCAGGGCTGGCAACTCGGCATGTAAAAATCTACTGCCAATCATTAGCGGACCGGAGTTCCGCTGTGGCGACCCCTAACCGGGAAAAGCCGAAAGACACAACAACAACAACAACTGTTACAGTGTTATCTTTATTCTTAGACTAAAAATGAAAACGTATGACAACTTACAAGTCTGCATTCTGTGGTTTTTCAAAGAGTAATTATGGCAGCTTAACACATTTCAGGACTGAAGGCTTTGCATTGCTAATGAGCTTCACCCTGCACCTCTCAGCCTCTTAGTACCAGAATTCTAGACAAAGCCAAAAGTAATGGGGTACACAGTTCCACAATTGGAGGCAGTTTTTAAATATTGCCCTTAAAAGCTTAGAAAGTTGATATAACATCATGTTTTCAATTAGTATGTGTTAGAATTTATCTGAAGGACATGAAGTCTGCAACTCAAATGTCTGCCATTAGTTAATTACTTCAGTCCTCGACAATTTGCCAGGAAAACACATATTTTATGAAGGACAAACCAAAAATATGAGGCAAATCTGCACCTTCTGCAAATTTCTGGACAGTTAATAAGGGTTTCATTCTACAACCTCCATTTATTTGCTGTATGATTCAATAAGTCACTTAAGCAGACAGTACTCCTAAGTCACCCCAAAAAGAAGCTTGTGGCTAGAGGATTTACCCATTTTACCAATGAATAAATTCAATTAAAGATACACTAGGCAGTAATGATTAGGATCTATTAATTAGTAAGGATAAAAAATGAGCTACTGAATGGCTTATCTCTCATAATGAATGAATTTGTAGACAATTCAGATCAGTAAAAAGAAAAAGTCAGAAGCTTTAAAAAATCCTTTGGGTGGGACAATAATCCACAACTACTACACAAGAAAAAAGGCACTATGGAAACTGTGTTTATTAACTCTTTAACTGTAAAAATAACAGCGGCCAAGACAAGCTGATGTAAAAAGACTTTCTACTTCAAACAGATGCACGAGAATACTGACAGCTCTAGAAACTATGCTTTTTGTCTGCACTGAATTTCTTAAAAGGGTCAATGCAGACTAAATTTCAAAATGCAAAACTTATGTTTACTGTAATGTGCTGAAGGTAGAGACATTAGAAAAATTATCATGATTAAAAAGATTGTTTGTATATGCTGTATTTCAATGGAGATGTGGCATGGAAGCAGTTGTTGATAGCTGACAGTGTGAGCATACACATATGAGAAAACATCTCTGATGGTCAGCCTGTGAACTGTGATGCACAATATGATAACATATAACCATGGTGACCTCCCCATCTTCGGTGGTGGCACTTTACCACAACCTCTCCAAGCACCAGAGGCAGAATATCAAAGCAATGAGAGGATGTAATTGAGGATGTTGTATAGGAGGAAGAAATGCATACATAAGGTATAATGTGCACAAGTGTTATCAACACTGCAACATCTAGTAGACAGATATGCACCATGGCTTGTCAAATATGCACAGACCATGCAGGTTAATATGATGTCTAAACAAGCAGAGTTGCAATGACATGATTTGCACATAGCAAAGCTGTTAACTGGTAATGCTGAAGCTTAAAAACATGTGCAAATTGTAGCACCACCTTCACTGATTTCTCAGTATAATGTGCAACTTGGCTTTAATGACCTGCAACATCTCCATATGGCACTTTTCTGCACCATTACACAGAGCTGCATGGTTAAGGGGCATAACATCTAGGGCCAAGGTATGCTCAGCATATGAAGCCATGATCTGATGGAACAGGCAGTCAATGGACAGCACCAGCACAAGTGTAGGAAGACGTAGCCCACGGATACCCTTTTTCTTCTGGTCTTCATATGCCATACTGGTTCCAGATGGTTTACTCTGGCAATTATAACTGGGCCACCCATCCATGAGGATGCATGCTGTAATGTGACAGCAGTACCAGCACCTATGTATTTGTATATGTCTCTGTGGGGTCTATATCACATAGCTGAAGTGCCGTAACTTCGACTGGCATATGTTTGAACACATATGTCCGAAGTTATGGAACTTCAACTAGCTATAAAAAAATAAAAACACAATGGACAAATATAAAAAATGTATGCAGGGGGAGACAAGCCCCCCTGTACCCCCCACACACCCACTACTTAAATATACCAACTCCGAGATCACACCACATTGAAGTGAATGGAAACCTCTGCTTATGGAGATTTCCGTTCACATGCTCGAACATTTACAAATTTGAACATATGGTCTCGACCATATGTCATTCGAAATTGTAAATGTTCGACTACATGATAGGAACCCATCTCTGTGGCATCCAGGTGCATGAAGCTGTCCACAGAAGTCTTTGCTTAGGTGCTTCTTATGATCATGCATATTGTTCTCTTTGTCTGGTGTATGTTTAAAAAACCCTTCGCAGTAGATTTTCTTCCCTTTCATTGTATCTTGAGATTCAGCGCCTTAAGCAATTCGCTAAAGATATTATGAAAGAATCTCCTGCCCCAAGGGTCAGCTGTTAGGGAAAAAGAAGGTGAAAAAAGTATGACCGGAATCTTCCACTGTCCAGCCTCTGCCAGGTGGTCATTACAAACCTAGAGGCTCGTCCGGCTGTGTTGTTGGATTTCTTTCCAAAGAGGCTTTGCAGGCATCCATCTTGGAAATTCAGAGGGAACCACTGTTGATTTTTTCTGAGGGGCCTAGGGGAGTTCCTCAGTTTTTAGTTGGGGAAGACGTTCCTGGTACGGTTCTCAACTGTCATCCTGGATCTCAGCCTTCTCAGGACATTCCCTTAAAAAATAAAATAAAATAAAACATGTTTCTTCTGTTCGTAGGAATCCACAAAGTGAGTGGCAGGCTTTGATTCAGGGGTTATTTTCTGCCTTAATGTCTCCTCATAGGGTTTCAGTTCCTGCTCCTTCTTGGTCTTTACTTCCCTTAAAAGGTCTAGAGACCAGGATTCTTTTAAGGATGAGTTGGATTCTTCTGATGAATCCCTATGTTATTTTACTCAAACTCCTTCTCCTTTGTACTGAGGGTCAGAAGAGGAGGAACCTATTAATCCTGATATTCCTTTGGAGAAAATTTCTATTGGGGACACACTCTCTAGGATGATGGGTTTTTTTAAATGGGATTGTACTCAGGTATCTGATATCCATAAGAGGTACTATGAGTTGTTGTAGTTGGACTGTCCTAAACCTGTGGCTATTCCTCCTGCATTGGCTGCTTTACTAGATGCTTTTGCCAATGCCTCTCAGGTGCCTGATTCTCTCCCTCCTGCTCCCAAGAAACTTGATAGGTTTTATAGGGTTCCTAAGGATTGCTCTTTTTTATATAAATGTCCTGATGCTGACCCCTTAGTAGTGTCCATAGCTTCTGATAAGCCATCTCAATGGCTTTCTTTGCCCAAGTTATTGCCTTCTGACAAGAACAGTAGAACTATGGATAGGCTGGGCAAAAAGATTTACACTTCTGTTACCCTGGCTTTAGGGCTATTAATTATCATATCCATATGACCAGGTATGTTGGCTCTTCTTTCTCAGGCCTGTGAACGTATTTCTGATTTTCCAGACTCTGAGGGTATAACTTCTGTTCTTTCCTTGTTGGGGACTTCCTCTCAAGTTGTTCATCATTCTATTAAATGTAGTTATGATGTGGCAGATGCCTCTTCTTGGGATGCTGCTTTTGGTTCAGTTATGAGCAGGTATTCTTGGCTTAGACTTCAACCTCTACCTGATGATATTAAAGCTAATTTGATGGATGCTCATCTTGATTCTAAACTTTTGTTTAGGGAAGCTACTGCTGGTTTGTTTAAGTCCCTTCAGAGTAAGGGTGAGGCCTTATGGGAGCTTAAACATGTGTTTGTTCCTCCTGTACCTAAATTTCAGAAAAACTACCCCAGTAAGCCTGCCTTTGTTTGTAGGCAATCCTGTCCTTCCACTTAAGGTAAGAAGAGTGGCAACCAGGTTCCTCCTGCTAAGGCTACTCAATTTTCAGGGACTCTGAAGCCTTCCTTTCTGGACAAACCAGACAGTGTGCGACTATCCATCCCTTCCCAGCCTCATTCCTCATCCTCTTCACCTTTCTCTTTCTCTTCTGGTTTGGCTTCAGATCACTCAAGATTCTTGGGTTCTGTCGATCATTCATCAAGGGTACTTCATGATGTGGAAATCCCATCCTCCTTTATGGGCATTTCTCAGCCTCCTCGGGAACAACTTCCCTTTTTCCAACGGGTTCTTCAAGTTCTTGGTCTCAGGGTACTATTCAAGGGATACATATGTTCCAAAGTGGGAATGGGTTCTACTTCCAACTGTTTCTAGTGCCTAGAAAAAAAAGGGCACTTGGAGACCTATTCTAGACCTCTCTCATCTAAACATGTTTCTAAAGGTACCTTCCTTTCGAATGCTGTGCCTTCAGATTTTGTTTCCTTTCCTCTCTTGCTCCCTCAAGCCTATATGGTGTCTCTGGATATCAAGGATGCTTAGCTTCATATTCCATTCCAACTTCTTTTCAGGAATTGTTTGCATTTCTGTTGCTTACTGGTATTTTCAGTTCTCTGCTTTTTCCTTTGGCCTTTCTACTGCCCCAAGGGTGTTCAACAAATGCCTTGCTCCTGTGATTGCCTTTTGAAGACTTCAAGGAATCCAAATATCTCCTTACTTGGACAACATGTTGATTCAGGCATCCTCTCCAGAGACCCTTTTGCAAAATCTTCATTTTGCTGTATCCCGTTCACTATAAATTTCAAAAAATCTTCCATGCCCCTTTTCAGGATCATGCTTTTCTGGGTTGCAGGATTTAGATGGTGCCAAGGCTTGCATTCCTGCCCCCTCCAAAGACCTTAACTCTCATTTCTTTCTTTCACATTTTTCTTCCTCTGGCTTCCATTACCCCCAGGATGTTTCTGAGAGTTCTGGGTTTTATGGCATCCACCATTCCAATGTTTCCTCTGGCCAAACTTCACATGAGTAAGTTTCAGTGGTTTCTGAAGTCAGTATTGCTTCAACATGCTCATCCTCTAGCATTTGTAGTTCCTTTTCTTCCTTGTCTCAGACAGGAACTTCACTTGCGGATTCTACAGTTGTCTCTGAATCCAGGGATCCCTTTTCATCCTCCTCTTCCCTCTCAGGAATTGCTTGCAGCTGCCTCAGACATTGGATGAGGGGGGCAACTTTTGGCTCCCTAAAGGTGCAGGGGATGTGGTCACTTTGCCAGCAGAAGGGGCACAGCAATGTCAAACAGATGACAGCCCTTCCACTGGCTCTTCAGGCCTTTCAGTCTCTCTTTTCACCAGGGCTTGTTAAGGTATTCACACACAATACCACAGTGATGTGATATATCAATAAGGAGAGAGGAAGGAGATCTTATCTTCTTTGCCTGTTTACACTTCTGGTATGGGATCTTGCTATCAAGTGTCAAGTAACTCTTCAGGCAGTTTATATCCCTTCCAGTCAAAACATTGTGGCAGACACTCTGAGCAGGTCCTTAACTCAATCCCACAAATGGTTGCTTCACAGGGATGTGTTTCTGGACATTATCCACCAGTGGGGTACTCTTCAAGTGGATCTTTTTGTTGCTCCTCTGAACAGACACCTTCCTCTGTTTTGTGACAGAGTCCCAGGCTCTCTGGGATGAAATGCCTATGCCCCCTTATTCTTTTGGAAGGGGATGTTTCTTTATGCATTTCCTCCCCTTTGTCTCATTCTGAAAGTGATGTTCAAAATTCAACAGGATGTTCCCAAATTCTTGTTGGTAACTCCCTTTTGGCCACAACAGCATCGGTACCCTCTTCTACTGCATCTAGCCAGGGGCAATCATCACAAGTTAAATCACAGGGTGGCTCTAATTACACAAGACAAAGGATCCCTTATCCATCCCCACCTGTCCATGCTTCAACTGACACTGTGATTGAAAAGATTTTGATTCCTCATAGACACCTTTTTTTCTGAGGACATGCTGCAAGTCCTGCAGGAGGCCAGGAAACCTACAACTAGGAAATCCTACTTATCCAAATGGAAGAGATTTTCTTTTTGGTGTCTCTCTCATAACCTGAACCCACTTACTGTGGATGGTCCTTAGGTTCTCTCTTATTTGTGTGAATTGTCCTTGCTGGTTTGGCCTATTCTTCTATTAAGGCCCACCTATCAGCTGTCTCTGCTTGTCTGCCTTTTTCTCCTCTTTTAGCTGCTAGATTTGAGGTGAAACAATTTCTTAAATATGTCCTTAATATCTGACCTCCCAGGAAGCCTGTTCCTCCACCCCCCCGAGATCTTAATTTTGTTTTATAGAATTTGACACAGGCTCCTTCTGAGACTGCTCCTTCAGCTTCCTTGCAACATTGTTCCTCAAAGACTGTTCTTTTGTTAGCACTTCTGCCACGTGGGTGTCTGAGTTGCAAGCCATTTCTTGTCCTCCTTTTTTGATTTTTCATGAGGACAGAGTGTCCTTGTGCACTAACCCTTCTTTTCTGCAGAAGGGGGTTAAAGAGCTATCACTTACATCACTTTATTAATCTTCCTATGTTTTTCCCTTCTCCACAAACTGACAGTAAGAGGGTGCTGCATACTTTGGACATGCATAAGCAACTTAGAGTTTATTTGGATATGACCAAGGCTATTAGAAAACCTGATCAGTTAATTGTTTCTTTTCATCCTAAATCTCTGGGGCTTGTTGTAACCAAGCAAACTATTTCTTCTTTGATTTCTAAGGCTATTTCCTTTTTTTAAACACAGCCTTCCTTTTTCAGTTAAGGCTCATTCTACTAGAGCGGTGGCTTCTTCTGGTGCTTTTTGCAAAGGCTTGGATACTAATCCTATTTCTGAAGCAGCTATCTGGACTTCTGTGTGTACCTTTACTAAGCACTACAAGTCGGATGGTATCTCTAGAGCTGGTTTTGCTAGCTCAGTTCATCGTGTTTTTTATTTTATTTATTTTTATTTTATTTTACATTTGTTGACCGGGCTAGTCCAACTGGATATATGTCCATTTTCAGCAGAGGCCCAGGGAGAAAAGCTCCAACAATAGTGCACACTAAGTATACACTGTTCTGAGGAACAGACAACACAGACATAATGCACACCTTCTTTCTCCTAATTTTAGTTTTCCTACTGATATTTTTGCTTCTTTAAATACTGACAGGGATTCATAAAGTTTACCACAAAGTGTAGACTACATGTGCACTTAGCATAATCTTTCTGAGTGACTAGAAAACACAAACATGAGAAGAATTTTACTGAATACATGTCATGTACATTTAGTGTAGGCTTTATTGAATCCCACAGACTACACATTATATTTATACATGTAAGATGCAAGTATTAAATTCATTAGAAAATACACAAGATTGACATGTGCAATGACATAATGTCTGACATTTTAAAACATACACAGTACATGGGCTATCAGAAACATTCAAACATAGTACAGCATAAAGTATTCTTGAACCTAGAGATATAGGAGAGAGTTAGGGGACTCTTCTGCTCTTTCCTCCTCCCAAGTTTCCTCTTGAGCACTGGCACTCTCTCATATAGTTAGGAATACTGCAGCAGTGAATGTAAGGACATAGTACAGTCATGTAAAATCTTACCATAATGGTAGATGTCCTTGCCTTCACTGCTGCAGTATTCGCTCCATCCCTCCCCCTAGTTTTTTGTCTTCCTGGATGTACACATTACCTCTTGGGTTCCTTGGACTGGTGTTACTCCTGGGGCAATCAGTTCTGTTTTTGGGAGGCCCAAACACCACCTTTATGCCCTACGTTATGCAGGCAGCATATGGTGACATTCAACATATCTTTTAAATTCAGAAGTCTTTGCAAGACTGGTCAGATGTCATGCTTCTGTGGCAGGGAATCCCATATAATTACGTATGCTGCAGCAGTAAAGGCATGGACATCTACCATTACGGTAAGATTTTACAGAACTGTACTATTTTAAAACTACATTAAGTAGTACAAGAGTATCTAAAGTAGAAACCATTCAGAAGCATAGACATATGCAGCTATAATTCAAAATCTATTGTGTGGCAATAAATGGATGAAAGTATAGTCCCTTTTATGTTACTTTAAGGACGACCACTCACTTGTGTGTTGTTTAAATTTATGGAATATCAAAAGAGAACACATTCAGGACCATGGGTATATGCTATACATAATGTAATGTGTAATAGGTTCATAGGCAAGTACTTGGCTAGCTGCCCTTGGGGGACATTTTAAGCCCAGCCAATTTCCCTTACAATGGTGAGAATCAATCTCTATACCTTGTACCTATGAGATAAACACCTTACTCATTACACCAACCCTCAATCCTTGTATAAGCATAATGACTTAACATAGTCCAAAGTATTTTATTGGTTAATTAGTTAATTATTTAATGTGAGGAGTTATATAAGCATGTGTATTTTTGTGGATTTTGTTATCTGATGAAGTCTGAGGATGAAAATGCATTGTGTGCTGTCAGCGTCAATAAAATTTTGTGGATTACTACTTTGTGGTTGGCGACTGTTTTTTCCAAACTCCTGGTTTGGTTATTTGGTTGCTGTTGGAGTTCCCCCCCCCCCCCCTTTTTCTTGGTTTATAGTCCAAAGTATCATAGAAATACAAGCATGAACATAATAAAACAAGAAAGGAATTAATGTTTTTACAACTTTTCCTCAGAACTCTATTTTCTTTGCATTTTACCCCAAGCATGGAGATAAAGAAGGAGGTATTTCCAAATCAAGAGATAAAGAAGGAGAGATACAGAAGAGGCTATACGTGATAAGAGGGCTGTTAAAGGTATAACAGTCAGTGTTTGGATGCAGTACATAGGTGGGGCAATGACGCAATTCATCTAGTATCTCTGAATGAAATACACATTTGTTTTCCTAAAGTAAGTGAGACTGGACAGACAAATAATATTTTCAACTTGTTTGATGGGTGGGACATCCTTTTTCATCCTAATTTAGTCAGACCCACTTCTATTTATGATATTCACTGAAGACCCCAAAGTGAATTTTTACAGCACTACAAATAGTCTAAACTGGTTAACAATCATTTTGAAGATTACAAACGTTGTAGACCACTCATCTAGGGTAGTAGGAAATGTTATCTATGTAGGGTCTGTTTTTGGAAGAGATAAGGGATTCATGCAAGGTTAATAATCAAGAATTTATTATTTAACATAATGTGATATGAGACAGAGGTGGTCAATAATGCAATATTTTATTCTTGCAATAAGGCCTACCCAGGTGATACTAAATAGAAAGCAAGGCAAAGAACTGTAGGGCATTTCAGTGACTTAGAAATGGGCTTGTCGTTAACAGTCTAGTTGTACACCACTTTGTATATTGTGAGCATACAGTGACGTCAGTGTGGGGAGGATACTAAGTATAAATAAAATAAACATTTAACAGTGCTAAGCAGGATATACCAGGCATGAGGTAAGAATGTAGATATTCAGTGGAATGTGCTAATTTAAACTGTATGATAATTAAATGGGACTGATTAATGCAACCTATTTAAAATTTTGGTTACTTAATTTCAGTCCCATTAATGTCTACAACGGAAGTATCAGGGATATTTTGTAATGTTTTAAATAACAGATGCATTATAAAAGACAACATCTTTGTGAGTAGTTTATGTTCAAAGTGAACATTATTAATGTACAAGTGGTCTGGTGAGCTCTTCATCCTTGGTCTGAGCAGTACGGCCCTGGCTACCTGAATACGGTAAACATGCACACGGAAACAGTAATACATATAGAGCTTATATAAATAATGAACAAGGTTACAGAACTTATAATGCATTTATCATATGTTGGTCTAGATGACTGCTGTCATTATGAGGACTATAACAAGAATCCTTACAATTATTATAACAGGGCACGTTGGGTCTCTATACTAAGTAAAACTATGAAGTATCCCAGAGTAATTCCACTGCTCTGCCAGCGACTAGGTAGTGTATATACTTAGCAGAGATGTGAGGGCAGTATCTGGAAAAAATGTTTTAATTATTTCACAGTGAGTTTTAGAATTTGCTGTCTTAAGGCCAGAATCACAATTTATCTTTCAATGAATTTTAACTCACAGTAGCTCAGCTTGCATTTGTTGTAGAGAGTTATTAGTACCTACCTGCAGGTAGTGCACTGCATTCCCCTAAAAAGGATTTTTGTATGGACCCTTGATCGTCATGTGATTCAAGAAATAATTCAGTTTCTGTGAGGCTATAGCAGTCAGCCTCATTGTGTGTCATTTTTGACAGCTTTAATGTCTCTACCCACTCAACCTGCATAGTCACATGTCTGTGACACTTCAGATATAAACCAGCACTGAGCAGGCATTATCCAATCCCCCTCACATATACTCTACAGACAATTTTCAGCCATTATTTTTTTTTTCATTTGTTTACTACCCCAAACTAAGGAGACTCTGACCATGATCCCAAGAGCTTCCAATAATACGTCATTTTCCTCATAAAAATATGGATATCCATAAATATGCTTATAAAAATCATATCTAATATTATATCCATCTATTCAGCTTCATATGTGTCCAGAGTATCCCACATGTAGCAATAATTACTGTCAGGCATGTAATAAGCATTATAAACTGCATATAACTCCTTCAAATCCAATGCATCTGCTAATTCTTCCAGATCATTCTGTGAAGTCCTGGTAAACATCTCCGTACTGTGTAGTTCAAGCAATGTCACCTAACCCTTACCAAATAGCATTACTCATTTTACTATTACTAGCCTGTGCTGCTATTTACTTTTGTGCTAATACAAGATGAAAACATTTTATATTTCCTTTGATTATCAGTTCTGTAAATTATAAATCTTAACAAAAAACACACACCCAGTGTAAATACAATTGGCAACTATCAAACCAGAAAGTTAATCCCCAAGATTCATTAAGCTCCATGCAGGAATAGTGTTATTCTTGCACGGAGCAGATCATGGCCGTGTAGAGCAGCAGTGCACCTTGCATATTAATGAAGGTGTGCTGCTGTATGTTCTACACGGACATGATCCATGTACGAGCGCAGGGGGCATGTCTGTGCAGTGCACAGACATTAACCATGCCTCCTGCGCTCAGAAAGTGCTGTACTGCACTTTCTAAGCTGTACTGGCATAATATTAGCTCTAATATTATGCCAGTATTTCAGTGTCCGCGGACACTGAAATGTAAAATAAATCATCTCAGTGTCCGCGGACACTGAAGTAAAACCTGCAAACAGGAAAGCAATACAGACTTCCCATACTCTGGAACAAACTACCCATTCATGTCATGCAAAGCTCCTCATTGGTCCTCTTTAAGAAAAATCTTGATGACTGGATGGGAAATAGAAAATTCACCCTGGGGATCACTTATGTGGCACTGCTCGACAGGGGCACAGGAAAATAATTTTCTTGGGTGGCGAAAGCCAGGGAACCTTTTTGGCTAGGCTTATATAGGCCCCAGGGCCAATAGCCTAGTACCTACCTATGAAATGGTTGGACAAAAAGGGTGCTGGAGGTTTTAGCTTGCCCACTAGGCTGAGATCTGGACCCTATAGCTGTGCCAGTGGGGAGTCTTACTGGAGACCTGGAGAGATAGGGAGAAACCAGCCCCACACTGACTGTGATCTCTGTGTGCTCTTAAGGGAAATTGTACTTTACTGTGTGTGTAGTTATTATCGTTTCCCTATATGGACACCCCTCACTGGTGTTAGTGGTGAGGATTGAGGCTCCTTGATTGCTGGGCTAATGCACAGGCATCACATATTAATTGTTTGGCAGTGGTGGGATATCCACACCACATATTAATTGGTTGGCAAACACTAATTGACTTGTAGTGGTGTGGGTAGAGTGAATTCCCATAGCTTGTGTACAGTGACCACTGAAGGTGTTTTATACTCAGAATCAGCCACGCAGTGAATACTCAGAGTTCAGATCACAATTGTTTTATTTCTTTTGTTAGCTTAGTCAGTCAGGAAAGAGCAGGCAAGCATGTCAGCAGAGGAGTATAGAAAGCTGACAAGGAGTCAGCTGGCTGAGATATGCCAGGCTAGGGGACTAGTGCATGGAAACCTGACCAAGGCAGACATGACTGCAGCTTTGGTCACGGCTGCATCAGAAAACAGCAACCAGGAGGATGATCAGACTGGCAGTGGAGATGTACCACACTCAGAGAATGGACAGTTCAACCTTTCTGCAGAGGACTTAAGAATCCATCTGGAGCTAAAGAAATGTGAGTTGGAGGCCAGGCATTTGGAAATAGAAGCAGCTGAGAGACTGAGGCATTTAGAGAGTGAGGACAATAAGAAACTGTGATGTTTGCAGGTGGAGGAGAATGAGAAACTGCTATGCCTGGAAGCTGAGGAAAAGGAGGGGTAGAGGCAGCATGCAAAGCAGATGCTGACTCTTCGCCAGAGTCATGGAGGTAATGAGGAAGGGAGTAACTGGACCCTAGAAGCACAAAAGGTCAGTAAATTTCTTCCGCAGTTTACAGAGAGGGATAATTTTGATAGTGTCATTCATATGTTTGAGAGGGTATGTAAACAGTATGATGTTGACCAAAGGCTCTGGGTACGGTTCCTGAGCCCCTTACTCCATGATAAAGCTGTAACTGTTGTCTAAACTTGCTGATCATGAATGTTTTAATTATACTGTTGTCAGAAAATGTCTGTTATAATGTTTTAAGCTAACACCTGAAACTTATAGGAAAAAGTTTTGTGAGCATAGATGCAAGGCAGATGAATTTGTTTGTGAATATGTTGCTGAACTGGGTATTTATTTTCATAGGTGGGTGAGTGGATGTCAGGTCACCACTTTTGAAGGGCTGGCAGACCTTTTGGTGAGGGAAAAAGACCTTAGCACTTTGCCTGAAGATATGAGGAAAGGGTTAGCTGATAGACAATGTGCTACTTCAGAGGAGTTGGGGAAGAAGGGAGACCTTTACCTAGCAAGCAGGACATCCCTGCACAGGAAAGGGACCCCCAGTACCGCTCATGGGTCTAAAGAAACCCATGGTGGGTAGCCCAGACTGCCCCAACAGAATCCACCAGTAGCAGGGGAAGCCACTAGTCCAAGTACACATTCAGGACCTAGGGTTAAATGTTTTCAGTGCAACCAGTGGGGCCATGTGGCATACAATTGTCCATGGAGGCAAGGTTGGGAACAAAAGGTGAGGGTGCCAGTAAGTGGGAAAGGCAAAATGCCAAAAGTAGGTTGTCTTGGGACAACAAAGGTACTAAACTACCACAAGAGGTTATATCCTATTGTAGTGAATGGCAATGAGTCCTGATAGGGAATGATTTTGATAATGCAGTACCATGTGCTCATGCAGTTGCATGCAGTCAGGCTTGGAGACAAGCATGTGAGTCTGGTAGCCTGGGGGAGACCCAGACAGACAGCATACTTGCAGCCAGGACTAGTGAGGTGGTTAGTTCAGGGAGGAAGCTATACTGTAGCAGTGAGACTGAAGGTGAGCCACAGCTGCTTGTGGGTATTGATGTTCCCTTGGACAGAGTGACTGCAAAGGTAGGTGTGAGTAGCAGTACCCAGGCTGGCAGTGAGGCACCACTGTCAGAGGATGCCAGACTTTCTGTGGAAGGGGGGCTGAGTAGGGTTACAAAGAGAGAGTTGAGACAGGCTCAGCTCTCAGGTCCTACATTGCAAGGTCTGAGGCAGGTAGCTAGTGAGGCACCCGATTATCAAGGGAAGGGGGATTCTGTATACTGGGACATAGGGTTAATGTATAGAGAGTGGACCCCTGAGGGAGGGCTAGAAGGTGAGAGAGAGAACAGAAGTTGGTAGTGCGTAGAGCCTACCATCTGGCGCTTCTAGCCATAGTCCATGATATTCCATGGATATCGTGAGGCCTCTGAGTACCCCAAGTTCCACAGGGAAAAAGTATATCCTAATGGTAGTAGACTATGCTACAAGATACCCTGAGGCAGTGGCTTTGTCCTCTGTTGAGGCAGTAAAGGTGGCAAAATGCTTTGTTAGAGATTTTTTTCAGCAAGGTAGGTTTCCCAAAGGAAATACTGACTGACAGAGGTGCCAATTTCATGTCAAACCTACTGGCTTGTCTGTGGAAGTACTGTGGGGTGAAGCACCTGAAGACCACACCTACCATCCCTAGACTAAAGGTCTTGTTGAGAGGGTAAACTCTATGATCAAGTCCATGCTAGGGGCATTTCATTTACAGACCAGTTTAAGAGGGAGTGGGACAAATATTTGCTCCATCTGTTGTTTGCTTACAGAGAGGTTCCCCAGGAATCCAGAGGTTTTTCACCCATTGAGTTGCTGTATGGGCATAGGGTGAGGGGACCTCTAGATTTAATTAATGTGGAGTGGGAAGGTGAGTGTGAATCTCACAAGGATTCTGTTGTGATATATGTTCTAAACCTCATGACAAGGCTCAGGGAACTCATGGGCTTGGCCCAGGAGAACCTGGCAGAAGCCCAACAACAGAAAAAGGTATGTTATGACAGGAATGCTCGAACTAGAGAGTACATTGTAGGGCAGCAGGTAATGGTTCTCATTCCTGTCAGACACAACTAGCTACAAGCAGCTTGGGAGGGACCCTACAAGGTGGTAAGGAAGGGAAGTGATGTTAACTACATGGTAGAATTGCTAGGCAGGAGCACAAATTGTACCATGTTAACATGATGAAACCCTACCATGATAGGTAGGCCCTTGTGCAGAGTACTGGCAGTGGGTTGCAGGAGGAGTCTGAGGGAGATCTGGAGACTGATCTCCTCAGTGAGGCTTGGACCGACACCTCAGTGGAAGAGGTACCAATGTCCCAGCAGCTATCTCCTTACCCAGGTTTGAGAAATCCAAGCACTGTTACAGGAGTCTGGAGACATGTTCACTGGGAAACCAGGGTGCACCCACATGGTGCAGCACCAGGTGGATACAGGACCCCAAAGGCCTATTAGGCAGACCCCCTCCTTATAGGGTGCCTGAAAGAGTCAAACAGACTCTGAGGGAGAAGATGCAGGAAATGTTGGAACTAGGGGTAATTCAAGAGTCCAGCAGTCCCTGGGCCTTCTCAGTGGTGCTGTTGCCAAAGAAGGATGGCAGCACCAAGTTGTGTGTGGACTACAAGAAATTAAATAGTCACACAGAGTCAGATGCTTACTCCATGCCTAGGTCAGATGAGGCCCTAGAGCAGCTGAGTGGGGCTAAGTATCTCACCACCACTGATCTTACCAAGGGTTACTGGCAGAAGCTGTTGACTCCCAATGCTAGAGAGAGATCAGCCTTTGCGATTCCTTTTGACTTGTATGAGTTCACAATGATGCCCTTTGGGATGACAAATGCCCCAGTGACTTTCCAGATGCTGGTAGATTATATCCTAGCAAGAGCAGGAGGGTTTGTCCTTGCTTACCTAGATATTACCATCTACAGCCATTCCTGGCAAGAGCACCTTCAACATGTCAGGGAGGAGCTAGGAAGACTACTAAGGACAGGGAAAGCCTGCCAAAGTGGAAGCCATTCAGGCATGGATGCACCTGTTACCAAAAAGCAGGTGAGGACAATCTTAGGGACAGCAGGGTACTACAGAAAGTTCATCCCCAGTAATAGTACCATAGCTGCCCCCCTCACAGATGTAACATGGTTAAACAGAGACAGCCAGCAAAATGCCAAGTTGCTAAGATGGAGCCTAGGGTTGCCATCATATATGTCAGTGCAGCACCGCAGTGGGATTAGCAAGTCCAATGTAGATGGGCTCTTAAGACAGGGAATGGGGTAAGGTATACTCAGATAAACCTAACCCTCTCAAGCAACATTTCTCAAGGGTCACTTGAAAACCTAGCTTGAGTTCTTCGGGGGGGGGGGATGTGTGAAGACAGGTGAAGGCTGCCAGACTAGCTAAATAGAATTTTGTAGATAATTCTCTTATTTGGAAATATTAATGCAAGCCACGTGCTTGCTTTCTTAAATATGAAAAAACTGTAGTGGATGTTGAACTGAAAAAAATGTAACAGTGCACTCTGCTGTAAGAAAGCTAATAGGTCAAGCATTTCATGACTGTCTTTGATCTCAGGGCTTGGAGCCAATATGTCTGGATGAAGGAATTCTGGCTATTGTCTTGAGACCAGAGTCAATTGCTAGAATTTGCACGTATAATTTCTTTTATTGCTCTCGATTCCTGACCAGCTGCAAGATCAAAAAGACTATTAACCTCTGAGTTCTGTTAGCTTGGGAACCAGGAAGAAATGATGTAATCTGAAATGAATCAGAGGTCCTGTGTTATCAATTTAAGGACAGAAAGAATGAGAGCATTTGAGCATTTATCTTGAGAACATCCAACTCACCACTCTCCCTGTGTCTGTATGTAAGTCGGATCTTAGACTTTAGTGTTTCTCTTACAAATATCTAGGAATTAGGAAGATTAGGCAAAGTGTTTTTCTGTATTAATGTCAGAACTTTTCTACTGTATTATTTTAAGTATTTCTCAGTGATCTGTGAGCTCTTGACTAGCACGGTGTAGTAAGATGCATTGTCTTGTCTTTTTATTATTTATTATTAAATATTTTCAAACCATTCAACTGTGGATGTTTTGTGTAGAGACAATTTAAGCTTTAGAGTACACTGCATGTATATAGTGATTCTGTCCAAGTCACTACAATAAGCATTGCTGTTCAGTCACATTTACCATTTGGATAATAATATTGCACACTAATAATTGGACACCCTTTGTAAAGTGCATTTTTAGTAGCTGATTTTAGTGGGTGGTGGCAGCTGGTACTACCTTTTAGACTGGGCAGAAAGGGGGGCACGGCTGGAGAATCTGTGACAGCCTTCCCCAGGAGTGTCTATGTGGTTGTATATAACACTTATCTCAAAGTGTGTGCATGTCAGCTACTTGGAGAGGGACACAAAGCACTGGTTGGAGAAAGAGGGTGCTGGAGGTTTTAGCTTGCCCACTAGGCTGAGATCTGGACCATATAGCTGTGCCAGTGGGGAATCTTATTGGAGACCGGGAGAGAAAGGGAGAAACCAGCCCCAAAATGACTGTGATCTCTGTGTGCTCTTAAGGGAATTTGTACTTTACTCTGTGTGTAGTTATTATCCTTTCCCCATACGGATGCCCCTCACTGGTTCTAGTGATGAGGATTGAAGCTCATTGATTGCTGGGCCAGTGCACGGGCGTCACACATGTTATGAGCATATATATATATATATATATATATATATATATATATATATATATATATATATATTTACTTTTTATATATATTTAGTTTTATATATATATATATATATGTATATATTTTATGTGTATATTTATATTAAGTATATATTTTTCCATATATATATATATATATATATATATATATATATATACATGTGTATATCTATAAATACAGAACCTGACTGATTCTATGGAATCTTTTCCCTTCTGTTGAATGACTCTACTGCATGATATGTTTGAAAATGCATCAGCAATCCTTACAACTCAAATGGTGTAGTGGTACATTGCTCTATGGTGGACAGGGTCGTGGGTCTGAGACTTGGCAGGGCTGATTATTTTGTTGCTAGGAAGAACAGTGGCTGATGGAAACAGAGTGATTAAAGCAGTTGTAAACTTGTTTGCGTGATGCTAAGAGATGCCAACATACGGTTAAACGCACAGATACTTAAGCTGTGTTGGCTTCATTTAGCAACATTTACCAGTGTGCAAATCCACTTAGCTGAGCTACCTGCTGCTTAGCATTCATGTCTGAGCAATGCTTAAACCTGCTAAGCATAGCAAACCATTGCTCATAGTTCATTCTTATAAAATGTCATATATATATTTCTATATATATATTACAATATTTCCTTATATTACTATAATATCATATTCTATTTTATATATATTTTTATATATCTCTTATAAAATATAAAATGTGCTTCCATTACAGTAGCAAGGGGTATAACTATACTGTATAGAACACATGTATACATGGGTGGTTTCACGTGTTATATGCACTCACACTTCCATTTTACACCAGCTACACTATCCTGGGTGACATAAATAACTTACCACATATTTTAGTATGAAAATATTACTTTTAACACTGCTTTCCCATATAAAATTGGATTTCCTGTTGTAGTACTCAAACTGTGTACGCCTGCATGCAAATCTGAGACGCTGACCAGTACACTACCTTAGTTTGGGGATTTGAGCTGTATATTTTTATTTATCTCCTATTGCATATTAATATTATGTTATTACATAAAATGGAGAGTATTGAGGTTTTCAGCCAAGTCATTGAGGACTGCTGTCATGACATAATGGCATACATTTCAGTTTCAGATGGGTATCCTTCAGAACATTCATACTAATGCATAACCTGTTTTCTATCAACTTTCTGTATGTCCTCTGTGCAGATGGGATGACACTGGTGCTCAGGCTGTGTTGACTACACAGCTGAATGGGTCTGAGATCCCATGCCTATGTTCATGTAGGATGCAGCCAGGAATAGTATTAGGCCTATGGAGACCTCTGTGTCTTGCCTTTGAGAGGGCATTACAGACCTGCTTCCTGATCATGAGGGGAGGAGGGCAGGTGCTGTACATGCACATCTGTACCTATGGGGAGACAGGGAGGTGAACTTTACACTTCACCTGCCTGCAGCCAGTTGCCTATATCTATGGCATATGTGTATGTAATGTTATTGACCATCACTACAGAGCAGATATGTGTGTTGCCTCTGGAATTGCGGACACATGTCTGGAAGGCGGAAGGCCTACTGATTGGCCTTGGTGGATGTATCCAGTTTTCACTCAAAGACAGCCTTAGTGTACATCACCTGCAACCTTATTTGCTTGTGCAGAACAAGGTGACATGGATGCCAATGAGGCACATTTTCCTTCTTGGCCCACCCTGCAATTATTTCCACCTATGATGGTATTTGTGTATTGCTGCTGTCCACCACAGGCATTCAGCCTACCTTGAGGGGGTTGATGTTGTCTTGTCAAGTATTGCTGAGGACATACATCTATATAGGTGCCCACATAGTATTGTGGTGTGGGCCTGGACACTGCTGTTAGTTCCAACATATGGGACATCCCTCATGTGGGCCTTGTCCCTTTTCCTTACCTCTGCAGGGAACATTACAGAGGTGTGGGGCTACAGCTTCACAGACAGTGGGAATACCTCACAGGACAGGACATGTGGAGACAGCTCAACAACATGTGGGACAAAGTTCCAGACTTCGGTACAGATTTTATGCCATTAGTGCTGTTATACACATGGAGGGTGGCTAGGTTGCCAGGGTTCATCTGGACATGCATGTACTGAGTGACTTCATATCTGAGTTATGTGCCTCTGATATAACTGTCAACTGGCAAGTTATGCACAGAGTGGCCAGAGGTTTGCCTGTTATGTTTAGTCAGTTCCTCAAACACTGTCTGTTTTTGTGGTGTCAGTAGGATAATGTGAGGATTGTAGTCACTGTTGACATCCATTGGTGTTCTAGACATCATATCCTTCAGGGATGTTATGTTACAACAACACATGTAACACCAGCTAATGTTTCAGTTTGTAACACCATTATGTGTGATATGTCCCTCTTTCTGGCCTCCTGTCCCCCAAGTACATCATGTGTTGTCCAGATGTCCTGCACTACAATGTGCAGAGGTATGGTATTTCATTAATTACTAACTGCACTCCAGTTATCATCCTAGTGACCTGGCAGACTCCTGGCCATGTTATCCGGTAGTGGCCAGTATTATGGTTCCACACCCTGGCAATTTTGTGGAAATCTGTACATATGAAAGTTATGCATGTCTGGCCATTGTGAACAGACTGCCAAGATTGTGTAGCAGTGCTGTGTGTAGATGTTTGTTGGTCTGGGTAGGGAGAGTAGCAGATCTGAGTGCCATACATCCTTTACCTATCTGACTGTGTATGCTGCTACAGCTGCTGGTGGTCTATCAGGTCTGTATACTTGTAGGGGCAGACAGTGAAATGTCCTGTAACTCCTCAGGATTCCCAGTACACTGTGATTTTGGCCAGTATATGTCAGTGTAGTGTGTGGCTGGCAATCAGGATATGTTTGTTCAGCCAGTCGTTGTACTCTGAAGTTCATTTTGGGTACTGATATGTTGCTGTGGTGCAAATGTTTTTGGGTGGACATTTTTGCACCACTATCTGCTTTTCACTGCAGTTCCATCCTTGTAGTGCATGCTATATTTGAATATACATGTGTAATTTCCCAGAGCTGATGTGGGGGAGTGTTGTATTGGTCTTACTGTGCTTCATAAGGTGCTGGGTGACATGTTTGGCAGCTGTCAGGGGAATTCCATTCTGTTAGATGACTGCGGCCATACCTCTACACTGACCAGAGGCCTAGACACTGTCCAGATGTGTGGCTCATATGTTTGGTCTGTTCCCCACACAGTCATTGTCTTTGGCTAATCAGTAGGATACTCTGGGGAATGCAGTCATACATGCTAACATCCACTGGTGTTACTGACTTAATATCCCTCAGAAAAGATATGTGACAACAAACCCAGTAACACCTGCAACTGTCTTAATTTATAACAAAAATATGTCCAATATACCCCTGTGTTTGGGCCTCTGTCCCCCAATTATGTCAGGCTTTGTCCAGATGTCATGCACTAAGAGGTTCAGAGGTATGTAGTATCATTATTTATTGTCTTCATTCCTGCTACCATCATAGTGATGTCACAGACCCCCAGACATGTATCAAGGAAGCAGCCATAGATACGAGTCCTGTGCCTATATATTCTGTGGGAAACTGTATATTTGAGAAGTCTGTGTATGTATGGCCATTAACAGACTGTCAGGACTGTGTAGCAGTGTAGTGTGTACATGTTATTTGGGCTGTGTAGGGAGGTGGGTATATGTGAGTGTCATGGGCCCTTTCTATCTGACTGTGCATGCTGCTCCAGTTTCTGGTTCCCTATCACCTATATATGTTTATATGGGCAGACTGTGACATGTTCCATAACACCTCAAGTTTCCCACTACATTGGGACTTGGGGCAGTATATGTAGGGGCAATGTTTGAGTGGCAAACAGGATATTGTTGCTCACACAGTCATTATACTGTAGTGTACAGTTTGCTTACTGGTATGCCACTGCGACAGTGGTGCAATTGGTTGTGGGTATGCAGTTTCACACCAGTGTCTGTTCTCCACTAGTGTTACATCCCTGTAGTGCCTGTTATATTTTCAAATGCATGTGTATAGCCCCAGAGCTGGATTTGGGTAGTGTTATGTCAGTCTGATTGTAGTTTGATGTTGCTTGTTAGCTGAGTGTAATTTCCCTAATGTTGTGTTATATCCACATATTCACAGATGGCCTGTTGTCTGCCCAATATCATTTATCTGGTCCCTATAACTGTTATGCATTCCTGACACATCAGTGGGATTATGTGGGGATTGAGGTCACTAAGTAATGAGAAGCAATTGAGTTGCAGACTTGTGATATTTTAATCAATACATGTTAGGACACACAGTATTACTACATCAACTTTCTCAGCTTATCTACTCACATATTTTGGATATGTCCCTAATTTCATGACTTTGTCCCCCCACTTTGTCAGGCTTGGTCCAGATTCATTGCACTAAGGGGTTCTGAGCATACCTCTCCACTGCCAGGATTTTCACAGAATGTCCAGATGTTTGGCCCATACTTTTTTTCTGTTCCACAATTTATTTGTCCTTGTCTGGTAAATCACTGTGATGATCCAAGGATTTATGTCAGTAAATAATGACATAACATTTCAGTTTCCATCCTCATATCCTTCAGTAATTGTCTGCTGACATGCACCCTGTTGCTGTAGCAAATGTCTTTGTTTGCTATAGCAAATGTCTTCATTTCTAACAGCGACAGTTGGAATATGTCCATAAATCTGGCCCATTCCACTCATTTTACAACCTTTGTACAGATGTCTAACACTAAGAGGTTGAGAGGGATGGTTCTGAGATCTGACTGCACTGCATGTTATATACATACATTTATATACATATACATATATATATATATATATATATATATATATATATCTATATATATAACTATATATATGTGTGTGTGTGTATATATATATATATATATATATATATATATATATATATATATATATATATATATATATATATATATATATATATATATATATTCCCTTCCCTTATATTTATATATGTATACCTATATTATTTATCCACTATTTCATATATATGTTTCAATATATATATATATATATATATATATATATATATATATATATATATATATATACAGATATATATATATATGTGTGTGTGTCTATACACAACACATGAATGATTCCACAGAGCTTTCTCCCTAATGTTGTATGCCTCTATTCCATGATATGTTTGAAAAAGCAACATTAATTCCTACAGGTCAGATGGTGTAATGGTACGTTGCTCTGACTATAGTGTACAGGGTCATAGACTTGGGACTATGTTTTTTTTTCCCTTAATGTTAAATTACCAGAATGCATGATATGTTTGTTAAAGCTTTACAGATTCTCACAGTTCAGGTAGTGTAGTGGTACGTTACTGAGATTGTAGAGCACAGTAGCTTGCATTCGAGACTTGGCAGGGCTGCCTAGTTTGTTTCTCTGCAGAACAAGGTCTGATGGATACAGAGTGATTAAGGCACTTTTAAGCAGTTGTAAGTGGGTTTGTGCAACGGCAAGTGATGCCAAGCTATGGTTAATCCATTTTAGCTTCACTTACCGCCACTTATTCCCGCTTACCCCAAGCTAATTTCTTTAAGAGAAAAGAAAAAGGGGTGATAGGAAAGTGGTGAAAAGAGGGGCACACAGAGGAAAGTACAGTATGAAAGGTGGTAGGGATGTGCAGGATCGGTGTTGGAAAGCTCCATAGCTTTCCATTTCTTCTACAGCAACAGCTGTGAATTTCTACAGAATGTGGAGGTGAATTTGGACAACCAAACCCCTGAGACAGGGGTTAAGGACAACAGTAATGTGTTGTCAAGCCAGTTGGACCAGATTACATGTGTGCAGTGAACACGTGTGGAAAATGGGGCATTTTTTGGGCGGGGGCAGATGCCCCTTTTTTTTAAGGTAAGGGTGGGATGTTGGGGAAGGATAGTAGGGATATTTGGGGAGGTAAGTTGGGTAGGAAGACAGACAAGACAGCAGACAAGGGCGGTATATGACACATATGGGGGTAAACACCTTGGACAGGGAGGGTGGTTTAGAATCAGATGCCCACAAGCCCCCGGTTGGATACAGTGGGACTGTGGTCCCTACCTATGGGCAGTCACCACTGCACCATCATGGCCCCAAAGGTGATTGTACTGAGGGTTGGACAGGAGGGCCAGGCTGACCCCCAAGATGTGCCAGGTGACCCTCAATCTGGTGCAGCTGACCACCAAATTTCTTTTGAATGGTGCTACGCACCAAACCCCGGACCTGGCTATGGGTGACTGTTTCCTGTCCGCACCACTCCTGGGGGGTGGGCCCCAGACCAGTGGATGAGGAGGTCCCAGGTTGGGTCCCAGATGTGCTGGGGCCCCGGTGCCATGGCCAGATGAGGTGGGACAGGCAGATCCGCTGAAATCTGCCTTCCCAGACGTTCTATGGTGTTGAGGTTTTACAAAATATATTGGTTAGTCATGAACAAAACATTTCAAAATTAGTTTTAACAGCATGCATGGGTCTTCCAATTAACCTAAAACAACAGACTTGGAACAGCTGCATAGCAAACAGAACACATGCATAAATGGAACAACAGTAGGCATCATAACAGCATGCAGGTTACATTGATAGCAACAGGCCACTAATGATAGTATTTGAACAGGGTACATTAATAATCAAATGATTCAATATTTGTAGAATAATAGGACACATCCCAACAGTAGTTTTGGAGAAAAACATACCCGTTGATTATGTGCATGCATTATTGGTGTAGTCACTGTTGACATCCATTGGTGTTCTAGACATCATATCCTTCAGGGATGTTATGTTACAACAACACATGTAACACCAGCTAATGTTTCAGTTTGTAACACCATTATGTGTGATATGTCCCTCTTTCTGGCCTCCTGTCCCCCACGTACATCATGTGTTATCCAGATGTCCTGCACTACAATGTGCAGAGGTATGGTATTTCATTAATTACTAACTGCACTCCAGTTATCATCCTAGTGACCTGGCAGACTCCTGGCCATGTTATCCGGTAGTGGCCAGTATTATGGTTCCACACCCTGGCAATTTTGTGGAAATCTGTACATATGAAAGTTATGCATGTCTGGCCATTGTGAACAGACTGCCAAGATTGTGTAGCAGTGCTGTGTGTAGATGTTTGTTGGTCTGGGTAGGGAGAGTAGCAGATCTGAGTGCCATACATCCTTTACCTATCTGACTGTGTATGCTGCTACAGCTGCTGGTGGTCTATCAGGTCTGTATACTTGTAGGGGCAGACAGTGAAATGTCCTGTAACTCCTCAGGATTCCCAGTACACTGTGATTTTGGCCAGTATATGTCAGTGTAGTGTGTGGCTGGCAATCAGGATATGTTTGTTCAGCCAGTCGTTGTACTCTGAAGTTCATTTTGGGTACTGATATGTTGCTGTGGTGCAAATGTTTTTGGGTGGACATTTTTGCACCACTATCTGCTTTTCACTGCAGTTCCATCCTTGTAGTGCATGCTATATTTGAATATACATGTGTAATTTCCCAGAGCTGATGTGGGGGAGTGTTGTATTGGTCTTACTGTGCTTCATAAGGTGCTGGGTGACATGTTTGGCAGCTGTCAGGGGAATTCCATTCTGTTAGATGACAGCGGCCATACCTCTACACTGACCAGAGGCCTAGACACTGTCCAGATGTGTGGCTCATATGTTTGGTCTGTTCCCCACACAGTCATTGTCTTTGGCTAATCAGTAGGATACTCTGGGGAATGCAGTCATACATGCTAACATCCACTGGTGTTACTGACTTAATATCCCTCAGAAAAGATATGTGACAACAAACCCAGTAACACCTGCAACTGTCTTAATTTATAACAAAAATATGTCCAATATACCCCTGTGTTTGGGCCTCTGTCCCCCAATTATGTCAGGCTTTGTCCAGATGTCATGCACTAAGAGGTTCAGAGGTATGTAGTATCATTATTTATTGTCTTCATTCCTGCTACCATCATAGTGATGTCACAGACCCCCAGACATGTATCAAGGAAGCAGCCATAGATACGAGTCCTGTGCCTATATATTCTGTGGGAAACTGTATATTTGAGAAGTCTGTGTATGTATGGCCATTAACAGACTGTCAGGACCGTGTAGCAGTGTAATGTGTACATGTTATTTGGGCTGTGTAGGGAGGTGGGTATATGTGAGTGTCATGGGCCCTTTCTATCTGACTGTGCATGCTGCTCCAGTTTCTGGTTCCCGATCACCTATATATGTTTATATGGGCAGACTGTGACATGTTCCATAACACCTCAAGTTTCCCACTACATTGGGACTTGGGGCAGTATATGTAGGGGCAATGTTTGAGTGGCAAACAGGATATTGTTGCTCACACAGTCATTATACTGTAGTGTACAGTTTGCTTACTGGTATGCCACTGCGACAGTGGTGCAATTGGTTGTGGGTATGCAGTTTCACACCAGTGTCTGTTCTCCACTAGTGTTACATCCCTGTAGTGCCTGTTATATTTTCAAATGCATGTGTATAGCCCCAGAGCTGGATTTGGGTAGTGTTATGTCAGTCTGATTGTAGTTTGGATGTTGCTTGTTAGCTGAGTGTAATTTCCCTAATGTTGTGTTATATCCACATATTCACAGATGGCCTGTTGTCTGCCCAATATCATTTATCTGGTCCCTATAACTGTTATGCATTCCTGACACATCAGTGGGATTATGTGGGGATTGAGGTCACTAAGTAATGAGAAGCAATTGAGTTGCAGACTTGTGATATTTCAATCAATACATGTTAGGACACACAGTATTACTACATCAACTTTCTCAGCTTATCTACTCACATATTTTGGATATGTCCCTAATTTCATGACTTTGTCCCCCCACTTTGTCAGGCTTGGTCCAGATTCATTGCACTAAGGGGTTCTGAGCATACCTCTCCACTGCCAGGATTTTCACAGAATGTCCAGATGTCTGGCCCATACTTTTTTTCTGTTCCACAATTTATTTGTCCTTGTCTGGTAAATCACTGTGATGATCCAAGGATTTATGTCAGTAAATAATGACATAACATTTCAGTTTCCATCCTCATATCCTTCAGTAATTGTCTGCTGGAATGCACCCTGTTGCTGTAGCAAATGTCTTTGTTTGCTATAGCAAATGTCTTCATTTCTAACAGCGACAGTTGGAATATGTCCATAAATCTGGCCCATTCCACTCATTTTACAACCTTTGTACAGATGTCTAACACTAAGAGGTTGAGAGGGATGGTTCTGAGATCTGACTGCACTGCATGTTATATACATACATTTATATACATATATATATATATATATATATATATATATATATATATATATATATATATGTATAACTATATATATGTATATATATATATATATATATATATATATATATATATATATATATATATATATATATATATATATATATATATATATATATATATATATTATATATATTTATATATGTATACCTATATTATTTATCCACTATTTCATATATATGTTTCAAGATATATATATATATATATATATATATATATATATATATATATATATATATATATATATATATATATATATATATATATGTGTGTGTGTGTGTCTATACACAACACATGAATGATTCCACAGAGCTTTCTCCCTAATGCTGTATGCCTCTATTCCATGATATGTTTGAAAAAGCAACATTAATTCCTACAGGTCAGATGGTGTAATGGTACGTTGCTCTGACTATAGTGTACAGGGTCATAGACTTGGGACTATGTTTTTTTTTCCCTTAATGTTAAATTACCAGAATGCATGATATGTTTGTTAAAGCTTTACAGATTCTCACAGTTCAGGTAGTGTAGTGGTACGTTACTGAGATTGTAGAGCACAGTAGCTTGCATTCGAGACTTGGCAGGGCTGCCTAGTTTGTTTCTCTGCAGAACAAGGTCTGATGGATACAGAGTGATTAAGGCACTTTTAAGCAGTTGTAAGCGGGTTTGTGCAATGGCAAGTGATGCCAAGCTATGGTTAATCCATTTTAGCTTCACTTACCGCCACTTATTCCCGCTTACCCCAAGCTAATTTCTTTAAGAGAAAAGAAAAAGGGGTGATAGGAAAGTGGTGAAAAGAGGGGCACACAGAGGAAAGTACAGTATGAAAGGTGGCTAGGGATGTGCAGGATCGGTGTTGAAAAGCTCCATAGCTTTCCATTTCTTCTACAGCAACAGCTGTGAATTTCTACAGAATTTGGAAGTGAATTTGGACAACCAAACCCCTGAGACAGGGGTTAAGGACAACAGTAATGTGTTGTCAAGCCAGTTGGACCAGATTACATGTGTGCAGTGAACACGTGTGGAAAATGGGGCATTTTTTGGGCGGGGGCAGATGCCCCCTTTTTTAAGGTAAGGGTAGGATGTTGGGGAAGGATAGTAGGGATATTTGGGGAGGTAAGTTGGGTAGGAAGACAGACAAGACAGCAGACAGGGGCGGTATATGACACATATGGGGGTAAACACCTTGGACAGGGAGGGTGGTTTAGAATCAGATGCCCACAAGCCCCCGGTTGGATACAGTGGGACTGTGGTCCCTACCTATGGGCAGTCACCACTGCACCATCATGGCCCCAAAGGTGATTGTACTGAGGGCTGGACAGGAGGGCCAGGCTGACCCCCAAGATGTGCCAGGTGACCCTCAATCTGGTGCAGCTGACCACCAAATTTCTTTTGAATGGTGCTACGCACCAAACCCTGGACCTGGCTATGGGTGACTGTTTCCTGTCCGCACCACTCCTGGGGGGTGGGCCCCAGACCAGTGGATGAGGAGGTCCCAGGTTGGGTCCCAGATGTGCTGGGGCCCCGGTGCCATGGCCAGATGAGGTGGAACAGGCAGATCCGCTGAAATCTGCCTTCCCAGACGTTCTATGGTGTTGAGGTTTTACAAAATATATTGGTTAGTCATGAACAAAACATTTCAAAATTAGTTTTAACAGCATGCATGGGTCTTCCAATTAACCTAAAACAACAGACTTGGAACAGCTGCATAGCAAACAGAACACATGCATAAATGGAACAACAGTAGGCATCATAACAGCATGCAGGTTACATTGATAGCAACAGGCCACTAATGATAGTATTTGAACAGGGTACATTAATAATCAAATGATTCAATATTTGTAGAACAATAGGACACATCCCAACAGTAGTTTTGGAGAAAAACATACCCGTTGATTATGTGCATGCATTATTGGTGCAACTGTATAGGCTTCGATTGTTTATATTGCTTATATTCAATAAGGATGTTAGGTGTTGTAGATTTTTGGTAATGCTTCCAAGACTTATCTTGGAGATGCATGAGTGCAATAGTTGCTTTAGTTAGCCAAGGGGTCGATTTGGTCTTGATTCTTTTAGTTCTGGGGGGAGCAAAGTTATCCAGTAGATTATTGAATGTTGTATTGAAGTATGTAACAGCATCATCAAGAGGAATGGTTTTTACAGGGTTCCAATTAATATGCTTTATTCAGTCAGAGAAAGCTTGAGGGTTGAAGTTTTTAGGGTATGAGTTGTGATGTAGTTGTGGTGAAGATGGAGGAAGGATGGTGAGTGACGAGCAAAGCCAGGAAGATGATCGCTGAGGGAGTTGGGTAGGGTGCCGTTGTCAGTAATGGAGTTGGGGTGAGAAACTAATATCCAGTCCAGAATACTACCAGAGATGTTGTCTTTATTGAATCTGGTAGAAGAGGTAATTATTTGGGTGAAGTTGTATAGGTTTAAATTCTGAGGTGATGTAGGTGATTGAATAGAAGTTCAGTTTATATTTACATCACCTAGGAGTATAGCTTCATTGCTTATATTGGATGAGAACCAAGACAGAATATCTTCAAGAATGGGGATGTTATTTCCTGGTGGAATATGTAGGGCAGCTATACATATGTTTTTATGGTTATTAATTTTTAGGAGGGCCAGGGTTACTTCAGCTGCTGTGAATTGGGATACAGGCTTGGTATATGGTGTCACTGTTAGGAGGAGAAAAGTAGGGCCTACTCCACTACCTTTCTTTACAGTTCTGACATTTCTTATGATGTTGTAGTTGGGAGGGGTAATGGGATAGTCAAGCATGAAGGGTAGGAAGTTTATTGCATAAACTCTGGGTGTTAATGGTAGGTTTATGGTAACAAAAAGGAGAGATTTATGGTGAGAGGGTGAGGAAGACAAGTTAGGGTTGGAAGCATGGTTGTCTGAGGGTCTGGGATTAGGATGTATGTTACCAGAGAGGAGGATGGAGATTAGCTGGAGTAGGAAGGAGGCAAGGTCTTTAGATTCATTGGAGCTGGAGTTGAGAGCAGGGTAGCTGGAGAGGTATGGATTGTGAGGGATTGGGACTATATTACAGATATCAGGAAGAATCTTTCTAGTAAAGAGTAGAGATTCATTGTAGTAATAAAGGTGAGGAGAGATATAAGTTGAGAGGTGAGATTCTTTTAAGGCATATATTGATGTTGCATAATAGAGATAGAAGTAAGAAAAGTCAGGTAGTCTGGTAAGATGGAGTAGGCAGTAGAGGAGGAAAGGTAGACATATTAATGGGAGAGTATGTGTAGGTTTGATATGCATGGTAGTGTAAGGTTACAGTATACAGTGGGGATGTGCAGAGGGGAGAAGGAATTAACAGAAGGTTAAGTGGTGTGTGATCTTTGGTAGTAAGAATGGAGAAGGAGGGAATGTAAGAATAGGAAAGGGGAGGGTCTTGGGTAGTGGAAGCAGGAGGGGTTAGTAGATGAGGAGGTGGGTGGAGACATTTCAGACAGGCTGATTGCTAGAGTGGGTGCCGTTTTGGGGTTATAAGTGTAGAGGCACTAGGGGGTGGGTGAGAACTGGGGGTAGGGTAGGAGAGCAGAGTGAGCCCAGAGTGTGAACAGAGAGAGCAGAGCTAAGAAGAAGGAGGAAGAAGCAGAAGAAACTAACAAAAACAATCAATGATACAGGCACTCTTGAGCACTCAAAGGTACTGACAAGCTCAGAGTAATGCTATTTATGAGTTAAGATTTGGTGTAATTCAAGGGAAATTGTAACAGGTGTGACAAATGAGAAAATAACAATGGAAAGGACAACAGGCCTTATAGCTGCAGGGAGCAGGGGACTATATTGTTGCAAAAAAGGGAGGTGACTATGCAGATAGAGAGCCATGCCAGGTATGTACAATTAAAACAAACTATCAGTTGCTCTGAAGTCGTATCTAAAATGTTAGCCCTTCTTGTGTTACTAATGCCTTTTTTCTTTTTAAAAAGTAGTGAGAGTCCTTTGAATTTTACTAGATGGATGTCCTAAGAAATTACCTTGTCTGAGGGCTGAGTGAGTCAGCTATTCTTAACTCAGAGACAGACTAGGAGGATAGTGGGGATAAATCACATAGAAGAAAAAAATAAATAAATAAAATAACATGAACATGCTAAATATCTATTTACAACAAACACCAGAGTTTCAGTCATAGGAAATATGAAAATAAAGTAGATGAATTGATTCACACAGATACAGAAAAACAGTACTTAACTAATCTCAATATATTTTTCTGACTGATCTAAAGAATTACTATTCCCTGATCACTTACTAGAGCAAGGCAAGATGAAGTAGGCAAGGGGTCCTTCTTTGTCAGGTTCCAGAAACAGAGTGCTATGAGACTTCAGTCTCATCTAGTATTAAAATATCATTACAGTGCTGGCTTACAGAATGACATCACACACATTTGGTCATATGGCTTCTGGTTCCCATACTATCTCCTTGGCTAGATGATGAACCAGAATCTCGTACATATGTATTACCGTACAGATAGAGCTTTGCTAAGATGTGTTATAGCATCTGGAAGCCATAAAACCATTTCAACACTTCCACCCTTCCTGGGTAGTAATTAGTTCACTGATAAGGACACTACAACTAGGATTCCTAGTCTTTGTTTTCAGAGACATTTTGTCTCTGGCTGCAATCAAAACTGTAAGATATAATCTTTATGGCCTACCAGATAATTTAATTTCAAACTATTTTTCAACGTTAGTTGGACTAAGATTAACCTGTTCCTTTCCAGTATCCTCTGTTAAAACATATAATTTAGTCAGTTACAATACAGCCAGGACCTACCGTTGGTATATTTTGTTTAAGACAAGCAACTTTACAAATACATTTTTCAGCACAAGCATCTGTACAAATCGGTTTGATATACAAGTAACTTATAATTCTTTACAAAATTCCAGCTAACTATGCTGGCATATGTTACACACCCACTGCCCTTCTTCTCATGGCATAGTTAGCAATACCTCACATCATCACATTTCTCTCCCTTTGAAGCCTCAAGTTAGTTTTACAAGTGACCCTTGAGAAATGTGGCTTGACAGGAATGAGCCTGCCTGGGAATACCTTAACCCGTACCCTGTCTTGAGAACCCATCTGCATTGGTATTTCTGGCCCCACTACAGTGCTGCACTATCATATGCCTGTAATCCTAGGCTCCACCTTAGTAACTTGGCATGACAGGAATGAGCCTGCCTGGGAATTCCTTAACCCATACCCTGTCTTGAGAACCCATCTGCATTGGTATTTATGGCCCCACTACAGTGCTGCACTATCATATGCCTGTAATCCTAGGCTCCACCTTAGTAACTTGGCATTTTGCTGGCTAACTCAATGTAGCCATAGATGCTCTTCAGACTCTGCTTACCACCCACTACAAATACTCAGCACCAGGGCCTCCCTACCATGGTAAGTCTCCAGCATGTTAACATGTTACAATTTGTGCCCCTACCTCCTGCCTAGCATTTCTACCATATAGTTAACATCACTGACTTTCCTTACCACTTTGAAGGGTTCCCCAAGCTGCTTGCAGCTTATTGTGTCTGACAGGAATGAGAACCATAACCTGCTGTCCCACAGCATACTCTCAGACTCGAGCATTGCTGTCATACCAGACATTTTTCTGCTGTTGAGCTCCTGCCAGTTTCTCCTGGGCCAAGCCCATGAGCTCCCTAAGCTTTGTCTTGAGGTTTAATATGTATACCACAAAAGACTCCTTGTGGGATTCATACTTACCCTCCCAGTCACTACATATGAAATCTAAAGGACACCTCATCCTATGCCCATACAGTAACTCAAAGGGTGAAAAGCTTGTGGATTCCTCCGGTACCTCTCTGTATGCAAACAGCAGATGGGGCAAATATTTGGCCCACTCTCTCTTAAACTGGTCTGCAAATGCCCGTAGCATGGTCTTTAGTGTAGAGTTTAACCTCTCCACAAGACCATTAGTCTGGGGTGGTCTTTAGTTGTTTCACCCCACAATGCTCCCAGAGACAAGCCAGCAGGTCTAACATGAAATTGGCACCTCTGCCAGTCAGTATATCTCTCAGGAAACAAACCCTGCTGAAAATCTCTTAAAGCATTTGCCAACTTCTCTGCCTCAATGGAGGACAGAGTCCCCTCAAGGTATCTATTAGCATAATCTACTACCACCAAGATACACTTCTTCCCTGTGGTACTTGGGGTACTCAGAGGCCCCACAATATCCATAGCTACCATCTGAAATGACTCCCCAATCACAGACAAATACATCAAAAGATCCTTGATCTTGTCTTTTGCCTTGCCTACTTTTTGGCACTGCTCACAGATCCTGCAGTCACATCCTTTGCAATCCCAGTCCCACAAAAGTTCTGCATAATACATCTGTTAGTACATTTTATGCCCATATGACTTGCAAAAGGAATGTCATAGGCTATGGATAGAAGTGGCAGAAAGTAGGCTCTAGGCATTACCAACTGCTCTATTACCTCATGCTCTAGCCCTCCCTTAGGGGTGCACTCTCTATACAGCAACCCTTTGTTCCAGTATACAGACTCCCCTTTTCCTTGAGGATCAGGTACCTCCCTAGGTACCTCCTTCAAGCCTCTTAGTGTAGAGTCCAAGAGCTGAGCCTGTCTCATCTCTGTCTTTGTAACTCTTCCCAGCTCCCCTTCCACAAGAAGTCTGGTATCCTCTGACAGCAGTACCTCACTGTCAGCCTTGGTACTACCACTAACCTCTGCCCTTGCAGTCACTCTGTCCAAGTGAACATCAGTACCTCCCAGCAGCTGTGGCTCACCTTCAGGCTCACTGCTACTGGGTAGCTTCCTCCCTGAAATAGCCACCTAACCAGCCCTGGCTTCAGGTGTGGGGTCTGCCTGGGTCTCCCCCAGGCTACCAGACCCACATGCCTGTCTCCAAGCCAGACTGTGTGTAACTGTATGCAGACAAAGTAATGCATTATCAAAATCATTCCCGATCAAGACATCTGCAGGGAGATCCTCAAACACACCTACTTGCTTGCTTCCTTTTCCACCCTTCCAGTCAAGGTGAACCCTGCAAGGCCATGGAGCGGATTATCATGGACCTCATTAACAAGGACATTGGCAACTTCCAGACACTTGATCCAACACAGTTTGGTTTTCTCCAGGGGAGGTCATGCCTGTTAAATTTGGTTGACTTCTTTGAGATGGTCACCATGGCGATAGACGAGGGGAAGATGGTGCACACTACCTACCTTGACCTGGCCAAGGCCTTCAATACTATTCCCAACTCAGGTATAATATATAAACTCTCTCAACTAGGCATCAATCCATATGTTACCAGATGGGTAGCAAACTGGCTCACTGATAGAACCCACCTAGTAAAATAGGGGAAGCCACCTCAAGTAGTAGACCCGTAACAAGCGGTGTACTCCAGGGATTGGTCTTGGGGCCTCAGCTGTTTGGGATATACTTCTCAGAGGTGCAGGCCAAATCTAGTGGGCTATGGCTGACCAAGTTTGCAGATGATTGCAAGCTGGGTGCTGTCATTAATTCCCCTAGTGATGTGGACATCCTCCAAGAAGGTCTCGCTCAAACAAATGATTGGTGCCAGAAACATGGCCTCAAACTGAATGCCAAAAAATGCATAATCCTCCCTTTTGGGGAGAGTGACATCCCCACAAATTATCACATTGATAATAAGGCACTAAGCATGCAATCAGTCGTGAGGGACTTGGGCACCCAGGTTGATAGCAAACTGACTTTTGACCACCATATTACCTCCATTGTATGGAAAGCTTTCTACATGGCCCACCTCATTAGTAAGGGTATCTCATCCAGGGACAAGGTGGTCATAACATCCCTGTATTCTTCCCTTATAACACCCATTATTGAATACAATGCCCTTTCTGGCATGTACCTCGCAAAACACATGCAGCAGCTGGAGAGACCACAGATGCTTCTCATCCAGAGAATCCAAGGCCTCAAACATCTACCCTAGACAGATTGCCTGTCCTTCTACTCAGTCTCCTACAGACTCCTTAGAGGTGACCTCTGTATGGCACACAACGCAATCTCAGACCCTGCCCTGATGGGATTGCTGCATATCCGCAAGTCAAGCTCCACTTGAGTAACCAACACGCCTGACCTCAAACTGGTCTGTGACATTAATAGGACTTGTTGGCAGGACAGATTTGTGCCCCAGAGACTCCCCCTTTTTTTAAAATAGACTCCCTCTCCATGTAAAGCAGAGTACCTTATTAAACCTTTTTAAGTGCAACCTGGATAACTGGATGGGGAACAGAAAATACACCCCTGGGATTCCACCTGTGTCCCAGTTTGACAGTGGCATAGGGTGCTGACTTGTTGGAAGATGGGCTAAATTCTTGGCTAGGCTTGTAAGGGCCTTGGGGCCAATAGCCTAATAACTTCCTATGATATTATGGCCAAAGGCATTTGGAATCAGGTCCCTCCTAGAGTTCTGACTGGAATGGACTGCCCAAGCATGTACTGCTCCTCTTTACCCACTGCAGGCTTCACAATGGTTATGTCAGAGGCTGTCTCTCTCTTAGTAGTGGCCTGTTTTCCATCCACTAAAATTGGATATAAACTCTGGTGAGAGTTTGGCACTCCTGTTGCCTCCAGACAACTTACCACTGACATACTGTTACTCCCACTTGCTGGCTCCTCCACCATTTGTTCCCCACCTTGCTTCCTTGGAAATCTATATGATAAATGGTCCCAATGGTTACATTAAAACATTTAACCCTTGATCCTGGCTGTGGACCTGAACTAGTGGCTCCCCCTGTTACTGGTGGTGTCTTTTGGGGTGGCTTAGGCTGCCAACCATGTGTTCCCTTATATGTATTTGCAGCACTGGGTATTTCCTTCCTGTGCAGTGATGCTTTGCTTGCTAAGTAAAGAGCCCCTTTTTCCCCCAAGCTCATCTGCAGAGTTACACTCACGGTCTGTCAACCAGATTCTCATCTCCTCAGGCAAAGTGCTAAGGACTTGTTCCCTCACCAAAAGTTCTGCGAGCCCTTCAAAAGTGGTGACCTGATAGCCACTCACCCACCTATGAAATAAGTGCTTAATTCAGCAATATAATCACACACACTTTCACCTACCTTGCACTTATGCTCATGAATTTTTTTTTTGTATGTTGTAGGTTCTAACTTAAAGCATTCTAATAAACTTTTGACTTTATCATAATTTAAACAATCAATATCAGAGGATTTAGAAGAAGCAGTTACAGCTTTACCATGGAGTAAGGGTATCAGGAATGCACCCAGAGCATTTGGTCAACATTATACTGTTTACATAAAATAAAAATATATTTGAAGAGTATTTACTTTTTATTTATTTGACATTTGTTAACCGGGTTAGTCCAAATGAGCCAATGGCCCATTTTTAGTGGAGACCTGAGGAGAAAAGCTCCAGACAATTTACAGTCATACAAAAGATAAAAACAAATACATACTGTTCCAATGTACAAGCACATGACATACATGTATAAGATGCAAATTACAGCGCAGCACTCTGTGATGCAATACAAATAGAATGACGGCAGTATACTTTATATGAGAGGTACTCTCAATATAAAATCATAGGAGACATAACATTAGACAGACTTTTGTGCTATTAATACAAGAGGGAAAAAATGAGATTACATGAAAAAGGAGTACAGACAAAACAAGAGGTGGCAAGTTAAAAAGGAACAGAGAAAGAGTAAGAAAGATAGTTCTCATGTGGGGGCTTGACAAGGGCAGGAACAAGTCTTTAGTAAATACTGTTTTAGTTCTCATTTAAACAGGTGCTTAAGGGAAATGTATCTTATACTGAGGCGAATTGCATTCCAGGCATGAGCTACTCAGTACTTATAAAGAGACTTTCCAATTTTCTTGTGGGTTTATAAATATCAAGAAGGTGTTTGTCAGGTGTGCGAAGGTGTCAGAGGGGAAGTAGTAAGATACAAGGTTGGAGATAGCATGGCAAGAACAGGGGTTGTTCAGAACTGAATGTGTGTTATGTAATTGAGGAAGGAGTAGCTGGGTGGACAATTCAAGCCATTGAAGTTTCTTAAGAGCAAGACACTGATGGGAATTGTAAGGGAGATTTGCAGCAAATCTAGCAGTTTTATTGTATGTCTGTTTAAGTAGCTTGGACAGAAGTGATGATTGAATAATTGTGAGGATAGGGGCAGCATATAGAAGGCAAGGTAAGAGGAGTGACTGAGTGAGAGAGAGAGCTTGGAGGAAGGAGGAAGGAATTTTTGATTTCGAGAAAGAAGACCTAGTTTCTGTTTTTTTTTTGTTTTGTTTTTTTTATACAGTGGTTCAGTGGTTAGCATTTTCACCTCACAGCAAGAAGTTCTCTGGTTTGATTCTCATCTGGAGTGCCTTCTGGGCTGAGTCTGCATGTCTGCCCTGCGGTCAAGTGAATTTAAAGACATGCAGGTAGGTGCGTTCGTGTGTGGGTGTGCCTTCCTTGAAGGTTGGGCGTTGGGCTGGCAACTCAACACTGTAAAAACTCACTCTGAATCATTAGCGGACCGGAGTTCCACTGTGGCAACCCCTATGATAAAAAGCCAAAAGACAATGTTGAATTGTATGTCAAATTTTAGTTCATCATCAGTAATGGTGCCTAGTAGTTTGGTATGAGGTTTGGGTGTTATGATGGTATTGTTACGGGAGGTAATGGTAAAGGAGGATTTGTTTTGAGCCAGTGTTCTAGGAAAGAAGAGAAGTAGTTTTGTTTTTGTAGGGTTTAGTACAAGCTGACTTTCAGAGAGCCAAGTTTCAACAGAGGAGAAGGTGTCCTGAGTGAGTGATAAGAGGTCAGGAATGCTGCAGGCAGTGGTGATAAGTGTAGAGTCATCGGCATATTGTAGTAGAGTTGAGAGCTTACAAGCAGAATGTAGGTTATTAGTGAAGATGTTAAACAAGAGGGGGCCCAAGATAGACCCTTGTGGAATGACAGTGTTGACTGGAAGGAAGGGGGAGAAGGCAGTTTGCCTGTGAACAGTTTGTTGCCTATTGGAGAGGTAACTGGAGAACCAGTTTACAGAGGAGGTAGAGAGGCGGAGGTCAGCGAGTTTAGTTAGGAGTTTAGAGTGGGAGACAGTGCCAAAACCCTTAGAGAGATCAAGGAAAAGGCAGAAGACTAGCATGTTATTGTCAGTTTGTTGCCTATTGGAGAGGTAATTGGAGAACCAGTTTACAGAGGAGGTAGAGAGGTGGAGGTCAGAGAGTTTAGTTAGGAGTTTAGAGTGGGAGACAGTGTCAAAACCCTTAGAGAGATCAAGGAAAAGGCAGAAGACTAGCATGTTATTGTCACAGTCTTCAGCTACTGTTTGGGTTAAGGAAAGTAGTGCAGTGGAAGTGCTCTGTTGGGCCTTAAAGCCATGTCGTGTGGCAGTTAGCAGGTTATTTTAAGCATGTCTTTGAGTAACTGGGTGTGAACACACATTTCCAGAGTTTTGGAGATATGGGACAGAATAGCTATGGGCCTATAGTTTGAAGGGTCTGGAGAGTTTCCACCCTTGTGTAGAAGGATTGTGAAAAAAGATTTCTGTATATTAGGGACACAGGCTTATGTAATGGATCAATTTATGAGTATGGAGACAGGGTAGGTGATGGTTTCTGCGGCAATTTTTAGGAAGTAGGAAGGTAATTTATCAGCAGAGGGGGAGCAAGGTTTGAGTTTGGTTAAGAGAGATTTGATGAATGAGGTGGTGACTAGTTTGAGTGAGAAGGTATTAGAAGGATTTCTGTTGGGGGGTGAGGGAGGTGTAGAGGAAGCGTTGCTATTTTGAGTAAGTTTTAGGATTGTTTCTATGAAATAGTTATCTAGGAGAGTGGCTGTTTCAGTACCTGTACTGTTTGGGAAGCAGTTGGGAGTGGAGAGGTTGCCAGGATAAGGAAAATTATTAATGGTTGTCCAGGAGTTTATTTTGGATTTTTTAGTGGGCTGAAATGGGTGGAGGTGAAAAAAACATGTTTATAATTGTTGACTATTCTTTTAGACAGGTTTTGTGGTTCTTTGTATCTCTGAAACAGGGGAGGAGATTTGTTTTTGATCCAGGCTTTCCAGACACCATCTCTTTTATGCATGACAGAGCAGGTATGTCTAGTGAGCCAAGGGCATAGTCACATTTTATTCTAATCTTTCTGATATGTGCTAGGGAATTACACATATCCAAAAATAACTTATTGAAAGATATTACAGCCTCATTTAGAGGGAGGTAATGTAGGAAGGATCAGTTTGTGCCAGACAGTTTAGAGTTAAAAGTATCTGGATTGAAATGAGTAAGTTTGCAATATTCTCTATAGGAATGGTCTTTAGGAGGATGTTGGGAGAATCTGTGGATGTAGGTAAGAGAATGGTCACTTCAAGAGTTAGGGAGTGTCCCAGGGTTGTGATAAAGTTTAGGATTTGAGGTGAGTATCCAGATTAGGGTTAGTCCAGAATTAGAGTTTTTGTTAGTCCAAGTCGGGAAGGATATTAATTGGTGGAAGCCATGAAGATTGAGACTGAGACTTGGAGCTGTAGTTGAAAGATTAGTGCAGTCTATGTTAATATCACCAATAATAATGGTTTCATAGGGTATATATTGAGTACACCATGACTGAATGTTCTCAAGGATACAAATATTATTCCCAGGAGGTATATAGAGGCTATAGCAAATTGTTTGTGTGAGCTTAGGTAACAGTTTATGATAATAATTTCAGCAGGTTCAAAGCTTGGTAAAGAAATAGAGTGGGGAGAGATTAAGTTGTACAGAGTAGAGGATGGCAACACCTCCATCCCTCTTACTGATTTTGTCAGAATGGAAGTTGTTATAACCTGGAGGTAAGATTTCAGAGTTAGAGATTTGTGTTTTTAACCAGGTTTCTGACAGGGTTAAGACATGGGGGGTGTTAGCTATCCAAGAATGCAGTTCAGTGATTTTATTTACTAGGCTTTGAATGT
This sequence comes from Protopterus annectens, assembly GCF_019279795.1. Taxonomy (NCBI): domain Eukaryota; kingdom Metazoa; phylum Chordata; order Ceratodontiformes; family Protopteridae; genus Protopterus; species Protopterus annectens. The sequence goes on from NC_056732.1 coordinate 1,067,717,182, forward strand.
TTAGACAGTAAATATTTAATGCTTTAAGGGAAGGAGATGGGGAGGGGGTTAAGAAGTGGAGGGGTAAATGTGAGGTGTGTATTTGAGGGAGGCAGTGGCAGGTGGCCCTGGATTGGAGTAAATATTACCATCCAGGAGAAGGGTATCCAATAAAGTAATAATATATGTGAGGGGTTCATATTAGCAGACCATCTTAACTTAAGAGAAGAGGACAGAGTGGTCTTAGGAACTGTGTTAATCTTGAATAGGTGTGAAGGTGAGAAATCAAAGAGAGATGGAAGATTAGCTGTGATTGAGGGATAGTGCACTCAAGTGTGAGTGACAAGGCGTGTGGGTGGTGCTGTTTTATCGGAGAGTGGAATGTGGTATGTGGTTGATAGTGAAAGTAAGAAGAAAAGGGTAGTAAGATAAGCAATCAACATGATAAGAGATAAGTATTGCTTGAGAGAGAGAAGTGTGAAAGTTTAATAGATTTGTAATAGTTTACTGTAATAAGGATACTGAGGGTCAGGAGGGCTATTTATAAGAAGTAATTGTATAGCAGGGTAGAGGTAAGGTAGGTGGATACAGGAAGGGGTAGGGTTAAGTAATGAAACTAGGAGGGAGGAGAGGGTGGAGAAAGTAAAGGGGAATTGTGAATTCTTGGAGGGAGCCGATTGGTTAGAGCAAAGGAGAGTGGCATAGAGAGTATAAGTGTAAGGAAAGTGACAGTGGGTGGGAATGGGGTAGGGTAGGGGAGCAGAGTGAACTTGAGCATAGTGAGGGTGAACGGAGCAGACACAGCCTCAGACGGCGAAACAGCCGACAAAACAGCCAACAAGAAAAGGTAATCAGCTACTAAGGTGAGTGTTTGTTTATGGTGATGTGAGTTGTACTAAGGTAAAGCAAGGTCAGATTGGAAGACGTAAGTGTGAGAGAGCAACAGGAAGGGAGACCAGTACAAAAAATTTGGAAAATAGTGTGGTGGTGTCTTTGCTTTTAGCAAGATAGTGACAGTTGTTGTGGGATAACAATTTTAGGCTTCAGTAGGTGAGATAGTAAAAGTTAGATAATGGTTTACAGTGCAGTGAGGTAAAGAAAAAGGGGAGGGGGTTAGGTGAACAAGCTACAGGGATAAGTGTGCAAGCCAGAGCAGAATAGTTAAATCAACAGTTAAATAAATAGGACTTAATGCCAACGAAAATGTATATTGAGCAGTCAGTTGACTCTTGCTCTTGGGACACTGCTTAGCCTAGTGGCATTTTTCAGTCACTCTGTATATGTGGGAGAATATCACTAGTTCTTCTGTGTATCTGGTTGTAAAATCAACTGAGATTTTATATATATACATATATATATATATATATATATATATATATATATATATATATATATAGAGAGAGATAGAGGGATCTAATCAGCTATATCCTGGACAAGAAGCTCCTGAAACAAGAGGGCAGAGATGTAGGTAAATGCGTTGAAAATGTTAGGTGGAATGAGGAAAGAGGAGAGGTACAACAGTTATAAGAGACTAGTACATTGCAGTAGCAGTAGGGAGAAATAAGTAAGTAAAAGTGTATCATGTAGCATGCAAGTATCATGGGGCTAAAAGCAAATCATGAAAGGAAGGAAGCAGCAATATATTATACACATTATTATGCATTAAGTGAAACAAAATAAAATGCACATAAACAATGTTTAAGGACAATTAACAGTGTAATTTTAAACAGAAAAGTGTGGCAAAACATGTAATGCATGTACATCTATGAAAAGTAGGAGGATCGTGGCTGAGTTATGAGTGAAAACAAAAACTAGATCAATGGAGCAAGATGCTATTTTAGGTAATGCGAATCATAGAAAGTTAGTGCCAAGAACTAACTCCTCAGATCAAGACAGCTTGAGCTAAAACAGGTGAATGTGAATGCTATTTAGATAAAAATCCTATACTGTGACCACAATATAAAAAATGGTACATAGTAACAGGTATAGTTTTATTCAATGAAACCCCATAACTATGTACTGTTTGAGCTATTTCCTTCAATAGCTGGTATTAAGAGGTGAAATGGTGCTAACAGAGACCAGCCAGTGGACAGTGCCTTGTAACCAAATTAAAGTTTAATAGAGATCCATGATTTGCACTACAGTACAAAAAGTTCGCACATGAACAAAAGCCTCAAATATCAGGCACAGCTGACAAAGCATTTGTGGCCAGTGCGTAAGTGGAAATATATAGCATATTTAGGAAAGCAATCAGTGTCTCTAAAGTCTATCTTACAAAAATGTAATCTGTAAAGCAAGTAAGGTAGCTTAAAAAGCAACTGGTGAGTAGTACAAATTAAGGAGATGACAGTACAGTGCAGATCACCAGGAAATAGTAACACATTGAAAAGGAATACATGAATTACACTTAACGAGGCTAGCACACTAAATCGCAGAGCCTAGTCAGAGGAATGCTACCTGGTCCATGATTGGGGTACAATAGAGAAAGATGGTGCCCATGACAGCAGGACACTATATACATTTAGGTCGGCCAAGTTGTGTGATAGGGAAGGAGGGGTCAGGGAGAGGATGGACCACTATGATCTAAAAAGATAGGTCAGTGGGTGGAAGGGAATGCAGTAGCTTGGGAGGGGCAGAGCCTGAGATGGCGAAACAGCCGAGAAGAAAAACAGTCAGCTACGTAGGTGAGTGTTTGGTTATGGTAATGTGAGTAGTACTAAGGTAAAGATAGGTCAGATTGGAAGACTTAAGTGTGAGATAGCAATAGAAAGGGAGACCAGTACAAATAAATGGGGAAAAATGCTGTGGTGGTGTCTTTGCTTTTAGCAAGACAGTGACAGTTGTTTAGGGATAACAGTCTTAGCCTTCAATAGGGGAGATAGTAAAAGTTAGATGATGCTTTACAGTGCAGTGAGGTAAAGAAAAAGAGGGGGTGTTAGGCGAGCAGGCCACCGAGATACATGTGCTAGCCAGAGCAGAACAGTCAAATCAACAATTAAGCAAACAGGACTTAATGCCAACAAAAACATATATTGAGCAGTCAGTTGACTCTTGCTGTTGGGATACTGCTTAGCCTACTGGTGTTTTTCAGTCATTCTGTATATGGAGAATGGGGGGATATCACTAGTTCTTCAGTGTATCTGGCTGTAAAATAATCAGACAGAGAGAGGGAGAGAGAGAGAGGTCTATTCAGCTATATCCTGGACAAGAAGCTCCTGAAACAAGAGGGCAGAGATGTAGATAAAAGTGTTGAAAATGTTAGGTGGAAGGAGGAAAGAGGAGAGGTACAACAGTTATAAGAGACTTGTACATTGTAGTAGCAGTTGGGAGAAATAAGTAAGTAAAAGTGTAGCATGTAGCATGCAAGTATCATGGGGCTAAAAGCAAATCATGAAAAGAAGGAAGCAGCAATATATTTTACACGTTATTATGCATTAACTCATTACATCCAAGTGACGCCTCCAGGTGCATCTGCAGTTAACTCCTACTGACGCTTCTAGGTGTCAAATATTGCTTGTTCATATTTGCATTGATAATTCCAAAACCATACTATGTACAAAGTTTTATAAGATTTCATCTTAAAGCTTACACAATGGCAAACTCAGATGCATTAATGTTTGACCTCTGTCTAGTGCAGATAAATAGATATTAACTGTTGTTTTTATGGTATTAATTTATTTTTATATTAATTTCCACATGTTTCTAAATATCTCAACAACCAAGTAACACAGACAGAACTCCTTACCATCATATGAAAGCTCTCAAGTTTGATGAATAAAATGCTGTTGATAGTATGTATTTAACTTTAGTGGTTGCTGAGATATTGTATGTTGCTTACAAAATATTACAAATGTAATTGCTACAGTGTTTACTGTGACTTATAAAATTCTGTTTATGACCTAGAACCTAAAGTATACTACCACTATAAAAATAATTGGTGCTGAAGTGTTTGCCATTTATACTTCTTTCATAACCCCTGTTGTTCCAGAGATTTGAACATTTGTTTGAAATGTGAGGACATAATTTGATTCTGTCAAAAGGCTTAGGCTCCACCCACTGGAAGTTACAATGCAAACCTCCTGAGCTCCATTGGAGGGAACGAGTAAGTGAAAAAAACAACATGTACATAAACAATGTTTAAGGACAATTAACAGTGTAATTTTAAACAGAAAAGTGTGGCAACACATGCAATGTATATGTGTCTGTGAACTGTAGGAGGATCGTGGCTGAGTTATGAGTGCAAACAAAAACTAGACCAATGGCTTCAGATGCTATTTCAGGTAATGCAAATCATAGAAAGTTGGCGCCAATAACTAACTCCTCAGATCAAGATTGTTTGAGCTAAAACAGGCAAATGTGAATGCTATTTAGATAAAAATCCTATACTATGACCACAGTATAAAAAATGATATATAGTAACAGGTTTAGTCTTATTGGCTGCAACACCATAACTATGTACTGTTTGGGCTAGTTCCTTCAATAGCTGGCATTAAGCGGTTAAATAGTGCTGATACAGGCTAGCCCATGGACAGTGCCTTGTAACCAAAAGAGCCATGATTCACGCTACATTACAAAATGTTAGCACACAAAAGCCTAAAATATCAGGCACAGCAGATAATTAAAACATTTGTGGTCAGTATGCAACTGGAAATATAGAGCATATACAGGAAAGCAATCATGTCTCTGAAGTCTATCTTACAAAAAATGTAGTATGTAAAGCAAGTAAGGTTGCTTAAAAAGCAACTGGTGAGTAGTACAAATTAAGGAGATAACAACACAGTGCAGATCACCAGGAAATAGTAACACATTGAAAAGGAATGCATGAATTAGACTTACAAGGCAAGCACACTAAATCGTGGAGCCTAGTCAGAGGGATTCTACCTGGTCCATAATTGGGGTATAACAGGGAAAGTTGGCACCCGTGAAAGCAGGATAGTATATAGATTCAAATGAGCCAAGTTGGGTGATGTAGGAGGAGGAGTCAGGGAGAAGATGGACCACTGTTTGTTTTTCTTTTCGGCTTTTCCTGGTTAGGGATCGCCACAGCTGAACTCTGGCCCGCTAATGATTGGCAGTAGATTTTTATGGTGCTGAGTTGCCAGCCCAACGCCCACCCTTCAGTGAAGGCACACCCATTCACGCATGTCTTTCAGACACCACTCGAACGTAGGGAGGACATGCAGACTCTACACAGAAGGCACTCCAGCTGAGAATTGAACAGGAGAACCTCTTGCTTTGAGGCAACAATGCTACTGCTGTACCACCGTGGATCTACCACTATGATCTAAAAAGATAGGTCAGTGGGTGGAAGGGAATGCAGTAGCTTGGGAGGGGCAGAGCCTGAGATGGTGAAACAGCTGAGAAGAAAAAACAGTCAGCTACTTAGGTGAGTGTTTGGTTATGGTAATGTGAGTAGCACTAAGGTAAAGAGAGGTCAGATTGGAAGACTTAAGTGTAAGATAGCAACAGGAAGGGAGACCAGTACAGAAAAATGGGGAAAAATGATGTGGTAGTGTCTGCTTTTAGCAAGACAGTGACAGCTGTTGTGGGATAACAATTTTAGGCTTCAATAGGAGAGATAGTAATGGTTAGATAATAATTTACACTGCAGCGAGGTAAAGAAAAAAGTGGGGGAGTGGGTTATGTGAGCAGGCTACTGAGCTAAGTGTGCAAGACAGAGCAGAATAGTCAAATCAACAGTTAAGTAAATGTGACTTAATGCCACGGAATAAAATTATCAATGAATAAAACTATCAAAATTATCATGCTCTGTACATCATGGAAGAAATTTACTGACCCTTATTGCTTCTGGGGTTCAGTTATGCCCTTCCCCATTACCTCCTTGACCCTGGAGAAGGGTCAGCATCTCCCTCTCATATTGATGCTGCTTCTCATTTTCCTCAGAATCCAAATGCCGCAGTCTCTTTGCTGATTCAAATTCCAAATATTTGGCCTGCAGTTCAAGTCTCTAACTCCAGACAGATTTTTAAGGACTCTGAGTAAAAGGTGAACTGTCCTGTTTCTGATGGCTGCAAACCCCATCCCCAGACTGGTTATCCTACTGGTTGCTGGTCTGAACTGTAACTAAGGCTGAAATAATTTCCTCTTTAATCAGGTTGGCATATACTAGTCCTTTGGCTGCACACACCTTGGCCAACTGGTTCTTTTTCAGCTTGCCATAATCCTATGCTGACATTTATGCCTACTTTCCCTGACTAAACTACACTATCAAAAAATAAATAAAACTGTTCTGATAATGAAACTCTAAATGTTTACATTGTGGCTGCTGAGAATATACACACCTTCAGTGACAACCGCCTACAGGCTGCAGACATTCAATTAATAGCCAAACCACTGCTCACCAATAAGTGACATCTCCTCTATGGTTCAGTAATCAAGCAGCCTGAATTCTCACCAGTAACACTGGAGAGGGATGTTCACCTGGAATAAAAAGGGATGCACCCAGTATTTCCAGATGCAGCTCTCTGCATCAAGAAACATTTCCCTTAAGAGCACACAGGGAACACACTCTGTCCAGGGTCTGGATTTCACTCTGTGTCTTCTTCCAGGTCCCCATTAAGACTCTCCAATGTCAAGCTATAGAGATGAGTTTTCAGCTGAGTGTCCAAGCCAAGTCCTCCAACACCCTCTCGTTGAAACCAGTGCTTCATGTCTCTGCTCCAAGCAGCTGACACATACTCTTTGAGATTTGATTTTCTTACACACACACACACACACACACACACACACACACACACACACACACACACACACACACAGACATACACACATAGACATACACCTGGAAAAGGCTGGCACAGATTTACTAGCTATGCCTCCTTCTGCCCAGACTATAAGGTAGTTACTGCCACAAAGCACTCCAAAGCCAGGTACTCTAAGGCTGTTACAAGGGTATCCAATTATACTGAGTGAAATGAATATTACTACAAATGGTAGTGTTTAACCAATGCAGTAAGGCTTTCAGGAGTGGCCACAGAGTCACTCTCAAAGGTTAAAATATTCTCTAAAGGACCAGCCACAATGAAAAGTTTAAATATATTTAATAATAAACAATAAAAGAACATGAAAATACTAAATATCTGTCGCTCTCCTACTTTAGACACAATAGAATAGTCTTCATGGGTTCTGTTCAAGCAGCTTTTATTTTATACAAACAGATCACTGTACAAGTTTACTGACTTTAACATAAGTAACTTATATACAAACTAACAACTGCAATCATTCATGCCCTCACTCTGGCTGCTCTTACAAAATGGCACTAGAGATTGCACATGTCTGGAAATTATACGTGCACATACAGCCTTGGCATGCTTCTTAAAGATACAGCACACTTCATTTGCCTCTGCTCTACATCCTCCCTCTTTGAGAAATACATCACACAACGCTATGAATCTATTTAGCATGCAGAAATCACAGGTAATTCTTGTCATGCATTATACAATACTAAGTACAGACACACACACACACACACACACACACACACACACATATATATATATATATATATATATATATATATATATATATATATATATATATATATATATACATACACACACATACAATTAAGTCTGCATTGCTGAGTATTTCACACTAGGCTTTAATACTAGTCCATATCGTGTGACATAAAACTGGGAATTCGATTTAGCAACTGGAATTGTCTCTGCAAAATGCTTGACCTGTGGAATGTTTGGAACATTTTCTGGAATGGAATCAGAATTTTGAACACATTCTGATATGGAAACAGTGTCTAATTCACTCTTAGATCTGCCGAGGCCGAGCAAGCCTAGCCCATTTACTTTACTTAGCACACCACACCCTTAAGTATGGAACTATACCCGTTAATTTGCTGTGCCTCTGTCGCAGCAGTGACACTGAGTAATCTGGGGGTATATATGCGATCTCCCATCCATTGGTCAATGTTTACTCACTCGCACACAGCCGGGTACACCATCCCATCCCATGGATGCTTTGTTTTGTTTTTTGAGTTCAGTTTTGCACAGGCTGGCTGGGGGCTGCTGGGGTTGGGTATGTTATTTTGCCTTTTGTTTTTGAGGAGGGGAGCTCCTTTGGGGGCACTGAAATGCAGTTAGAGTCAGTAATCTCAGCATCATGGATATGTAGTTGATATTTATCATCTTCTTTCCTTTGGTCTGGGGAGTTGAGCAAAGGTTTCCTTATAGCCTAAGTTCTATTTTTTTTTTTATTTTTCTCTTTTCTTTCTTTTTTTTATTTTTTTCTCCTTTTTATTTTTTTTTTTCTCTTTATTTTTTTTTCTTTTTTTTATTTTTCTTATTTTTTTTTTTTCTTTCTATTTTTTTGTTAGTTTATTTTTTTCTTTTTTTTTTGTTTTGGGCAGCTCCCCCTGCTTTGACGCTTTTTTTTGGTTGCTTGCTTTTGTTTTTTCTTTTTTTGTTTCCTCTTGGTTGTGGGATTGCTCCTTTTGGTTTGCTCAGCTTTTGCATTCGGCATTTGTAACTGATTTGTGGCAGAACTTTTTTCGCCACCTTAAAGGGCTTGAAAGTAGTTTTTAGAAGTTAGTTTTCTTTAAGGCTTAAGTCTTTTTTTTTTAGTTTTTTTTTTTTTTTCTTTTTTTGAGGATGGGATTTGGTTTACCATTGAGATGATGGTGTGATCTCCAGTGAGTGGTCTGGTGGTGTTGGTCATGTGTGTTGTGATGGGTGTGCTTGTGATGATGTGATGAAAGTATGTTGATGTGTGATGATGAGGATAGTTGTGGTGAGTTCCATGGGGTTTGGTTTTTGAATGTTTGATGTTTTGGGTTGTTGGTGTTTGGGCTTTGGGCTGTAGTGTTAGTCTATATAGGGTGTGTGAGTCCATGGTGTTGATGTGGTTTTTCACCTGATTTTTCCCTCTAGTGTTTTTACATTTATCCCCCATGTGAGTTGAGAAGGTTGGTGCATGCTACAATTATTTGATGTGTCTTGCAACTATGCCTTGCATTGCGATGCTCCATTGCCCGATGCATCGATGTTTGGACCAGGTTGGGTGATGGTGTGTTGTGAGGTAATATGGATACTTGGATACCCTCCAATATGGATAATTCCCTGGATTTTTGCATGATATGAGGTATTGGGTAAAACTTAAAGTCTGGGGTGCTGGGTCAGCTTCAGCCTTGAACCAGGTCCTTGTCACAGGAACAGACCGATCATCTCCATCACTGAGAAGGACCTTGAGTATGCATTTTGAAATTTAGCATTTTCTGCATTTATTTTTTGTGGTTTTTTTTTTTTTTTGTGTTCTGTTTTTTTAGGTTTTTTTTTTCTAGGGTGGTAAAAAGCTAAATGGGTTGTGGCCTAAAGCCAATATATGGGGTGGCAAGAGCAGGTGCAGGTATCCTGAATCCGGAAGCAGCAGGTGCAAGCCATCATCAGTCATCCATCCCAGACAGACACTGGATCCCCTTTGAGACACACACTGGATCCCCTTTGAATGACACCAGTGTTTATCATTCTCTATATTGTGGCATCATATCATCTTATAGGTAGGGATCATGTCAAGGGGTGATACATATCTGCCTCAGGGTCATGTCTTCATTCATGCTCTCTCATCTCTTTCATCAATGTCAAGTCCGTCTCAGTCGTAGGATCCTCTCAGGGACAATGACTGAGTCATGTTGAGACTGCTGACCTTGAGTTGAGACCTGAGTGCATGCGTTATGTGGCTGCGTCTAGTGAGCTTGCAGTGACCTGTGACCAGCTCTCTTTACTCACCTTCTCCGCGTCTGTGTGGTCTGGTGGAGGAGTCACCAATGTGTCATGGTGTGTCTGCATTGTGTTTGGCCTTAAGGGGTTGGACTGTTTTGAGTGACTGCTGACTGTGGTCTATGTTTGTGGTGTGTGTGTTGTGTGGTGGGTGTTGTGTGGGTGGGTGGTTGTTTTGGTGTGGCCTTGGCTTTTTCTTTTGTTTTTTTTTTAGTATGTCTTATATGTCTGTGTTGTGTATTGTGTGTATGTTTTTTTGTGGTGTGTAATGGGACTACTGGGTGTGTAGTGTGTGTGTGTGTCCTCTCTCCCTCTGGTCCTTGCCTCCTTCTAAGAGAGAGAGAGAGAGAGCTCCAGTTTGGCCGTGATAGTTGCATCTCGTGATGTATTTGTGTTTGTTGGGAGGAGAGGAGAGGTTGTTCTGGTACATGCAATTGTAGCATTATGCCTCAATATTCCAGTTTCACCAGCTGAGCAGGGAGGAGACACTAGCAACTGATCCCTCGACATGCTAGAAGGATAGAAAAAAAAAAAAAAAAAAAGGGGGGGTGGGTGTGACGAGAAATGGGGGGTTGCCTTTTTGGGGTACTATCTATGACAAGAGTGCCGTATCAAGGTAATAAGTACTGTAGGATTTGAAGTCTGCATCACAGAATCAATGTTGTGATGGTGATGATGATTCTGGTGCAGGAAGATATCGTCTACGGTTCCTACTATATTCCACACCCTCAGAGTCTACCAGGTAGGATCTTGGCTCAGCACAGATGCCTGTAATCTGTCCAATTCAATCAAAACCTTAAGTTGTTTGGATTCGTACCGCCTCTCCTTCCCTCAGTGGACAAAGTAATCTGCTCAAACTGCTGTAACTATATTTCTGGATATTACGCTTCTTAACCAAATGAGTCTTGATGGTTTTATTGTTCTTAGGTTTAAGCTTTGATAACCTGGAAATAATGGGTAGCATAGTTCTAGTTTGCCTGGAAAACAGTCTTTGAGCATGTGAGCCAAGAATATTGTCACGGAGTATGTTTCTGAGATTAAGCAAATTCAAGAACACATCGGTATTATCACGCTTTGACCTTTCAAGTAATTGCTTTGCACTCTGCACTGCACATTCAGCTAGACCAGGGGTCTGCAACCTTCACTATCAAAAGAGCCATTTTGCCCTATTTCCCACCAAATAAAATTCATCGGGAGCCACAAAAACTATTTGACCCCTAAACTGAAGATAACACAGTGCATAATGTTTTATATATAGTTATTATCCTAAATATAAATGAACTAAGTTTATAAGAGAAATATTTAAAATCCTTCCCTATTATTCTTCCTTTGTTGGGATTGCTCAGTCACTCTCAGTATGTGTGTGATATCTCTCAATCTTTTAGAACAAGAAATCTGGACAAAGCCATAAATAGTGGGGCACAAATGCTCAAAAATAGGGACACTTTTTGAATATAGCTCTTTCCAACTTAGAAATTTGATAGAATAACATATGTTGCATTAGCATGAATTTTCTGAAGGGTATGAAGTCTGAAACTCAAATGTCTATTTTTTCTGACTTCAGCCCTCAATGATTTGTCAGAAAACCACAATTTTATGAGAAACAGACCAAAAATGTGAGGTAAAAGTCGGGACATTCTGCGAAAATCTGCACAGTTGAGAGGTAACTCTGTGTGTGTGTGTGTGTGTGTGTGTGTGTGTGTGTGTGTGTGTGTGTAGAAGATGCATGTTAATAGAGACCACGTTATTCTAGCAAGTTTCTAAGTTTATAAGAACAATATTTAAAGTCCATCCCTATTTTTGTTCCTTTGCTCCCCTTTATTTGTGGCTCTGTCCAGATTTCTTGTGGTAAGACTTTGAGAGGTATGCAAACCTTTTAGGAGATGCTGCTGCGGCCATGGGATCTCTCGATTGCTCTGTGTGTGTAGAATGCATGGCAACAGAAATCATGTTATTCTAACAAGTTTCTAAGTTTATAACAGCAATATTTAAAGTTCATCGCTCGATCTCTCAGTGTGTGTGTGTGTGTGTGTGTGTGTGTGTGTGTGTGTGTGTGTGTGTGTGTGTGTGTGTGTGTGTGTGTGTGTCGTGTGGTAGAGTGGCCAATATTTTTCAAAGCTACAGGGAGCCACTGCCGAGTGGTGGAAGAGCCACATGCAGCTCCAGAGCCACAGGTTGCAGAACCCTGAGCTAGATCATTTGACTGAGGATATTCAGGACTACTAGTGACATGTACAAAGTCACATTCTTTTGCAAATTTCTGAAACAACTGGCTAGTAAATTGATTACCATTGTCAGAAAGAACTTTGTGTGGACTACCATGTACTGAGAAATGATGCTTCAACTTAGTAATAACAGCAGTGGATGCTAGGTTAAGTAGTAGATCAATCTCAAACCAATTTGAATAAGAGTCTACCAAACCAAGTAGTGTTGATTGCTACACTCAAACATATCAGCTGCAACTGCTGACCAAGGTAGCTCAGTAACTGGACTTCATGTGAAGTGGTTCTTTTTGCAAATGCAGTCTAGTACTATTGTATACCGAATAAGAAGAAAGTAAGTTATCAATTTCTTTTGATAATGAAGGCCAAAATACTAATTCTCACTTGCTTCTCTTAGTAGATGCTGATCCTGGGTCACCACGATGCAAATTCTGGATATATTATTGTTGTAAGGAAGCAGGAACAACAATTTTAGGACCTTGGATGTGGATCCTGGGTCACCACGATGCAAAATCTGGATATATTCTTGTTGTAAGGAAGCAGAAACAACAATTTTAGGACCTTTGAAAATAATGCCATCTTCCATCAACAATTCATCTCTCTAAGGAAAATAGGTTTGCACTTATGGTACACTAGAGTGCTTTGATGGCCATCCTACATTAATGTAGTGATTGAGCTTCTTCAAAATTGGATCAGTTTGAGTGTGACCTCTCAATTTATCAAGTCTAGTGGTAGAAAAATTATGCACTGCCATCACATCAATGTCAAAGTTCTCTGCCTCAAGCTGTAGGTATCAGCCAGATGGAGCAATCTGCCTTTCATGTAGACCATTTTGAAATTGTACTCTTGCAATTTGAGCATCATTCTTTGTAATCTTGCTGGAGCAGAATGCATAGACTTCTTTAGAATAGTAACTAGAGGTTGGTGGTCAGTTTCAATCTGAGTATCTCAACCACAAAATGTAATCATGAAACTTGGAACATGCAAATACTATTGCCAAAAGTTCCTTCTCAATTTGAGCATAATGCATCTCAGTTTGGGTTAGTGTTCTAGATGCATAGGCTACTGGTCTGCCCTCTTGAAGTATAACTGTACCAAATTTTGAAGCATCGCAAGAAAGAGTAACTAGTTTGTTCACATCATAATATCTTAATGTAGGTGGAGTGGCAATTTTCTGCTTAAGGTCTTCAAATGCCTTTTGGTGCTGTTCCAACCATGACCATGTAACACTTTTGCATGTTAGCTCTCTTAAAGGTGCTGTCAACTCACTGAAGTCTAGTATAAACTTGCCTAGTTGACCATTCCTAGAAAATGCTGCAGAGTTTGTACATTATCTGGTGCTGACATCTCAAGAATAGCTGCTTGCTTGGTTGGGACTGGTCTCAAGCCTGAACTCATAAACAAATGACCTACGTATGTAACTTCTGGAAGTCTGAATTTGTACTTCAGAGGACTGATCTTCAAGTTTAATTCACATGCTCTGTTTAGAATTTTCTTGAAGTTTCTGTCATGCTCTGCTTCACCACTGCCTCCAACCAATAAATCATCTAATATTATGCCACAAGGATAACCCGAACAAATTTGCTCCATTACATACTGAAAGACTTCACTTGCAGAAGTTATTCCAAATGACATCCTTAGGAACCTGTATCTGTCAACCAGAGTGCCAAAAGTAGTTAGAAAAGAAGATTTGCGATCAAGCATCACTTGCTGAAAGGAGGTCTTTGCATCCAAGACAGAGAAAACAGTGGCATTCAGTATTAAGGCTGCAACCTCTTCTACTGTACGCATGGGATGATACGGTCTCTTCAATGCTTTGCTCAGATCTCTTGGGTTAGTACATATTCTGAATTCATCTGAGTCTTTTTTATGAGCTGGTATCATGGACGACACCATTCAGTTGGTTCGGTGACTGGACAAATCACACCTTGCTGCATCATTTTATCCAACTGAGCCTTAACTTTATCCTGCATCACTATCAGAACTCTCCTTGCTGGTCTGACTACTGGAGTGACCTTTGGGTCTAACTTCATGGAATATACAATGGAAGTTTGCCTAACTTGTCATTGAAAACATCAGCATACTCTGAAAAAATGGCTTCAGAAAAGTTATAACTCAGAAATGTACTTACATAATGAACTTCTTTAGCAAAAGAAAGCAGATTCATTCTTAAACTATCTTTGAGACCCTTATAAAGATTGCACTGGCTTTCGGACTACATAGAATAACAAGTTGTAACAGTTCTCAGCCAAATAACGTGAAAGCATCACTGAACCTTCAGTTTGAATTTCTTCAACTCCATAAGCAACAAATCTCACCCTACTAGCTAAACTGAGTTGTTTGTTAGTTCTCACTTTAGCAAATGTGTCTGCTGATATAACATTACACTCTGGACAAGTGTCTACTTAAATCTCTGTGGATTTTCTGTTAATCTAGACAGTACAAAACACTTCACTCCTTGTTAATAAATTCACTGCATCAACTCTTTCATTAAGCACTAATAAACCATCTACATAGAAAGCTGACTGCATTGGCTCTACTTAATCAACTTGCTTTTAGGTGCGACCTGTCTTTACAACTGTGTGAGGCTTACTTGATTTGCAAAACCTTTGGAAATTGTTCCATTTTTTACACTTGTGACATTGCTGACCAAATGCTAAGCACTTCTCTCTTTTAGACTCATGATTTGCACCACAGTTGTGACAGTTAACAATAAAGCTAGACTTGGGTTTTGCTGATTCATGCTTGTACTGCACTGAGCTGGACCAAACTCCTTTCTTAGAACTTACTGGAAAGCTACGCGTTTAGCCTGGAAACCCCGTAGCTGCTATGTGCTTGGGCCTGCTTTTGTTTGCCACGTGTTGCATGCTGTCTACATTTGCTTTGGAGCCAATTGAAACCATTCTCTTGTCACTCAAGCATACTTGTGTGTTTTTCTGTCACCTCATGGATTTGACAAATCTCTGTGGCTTTACTCAATGTTAAATCACTGTCCCAAAGTAAAATCTTTCTCACAGCAGCACTGCTAATACCACACACAAGCCAGACTGACACATTTAAGCTCTGTTACTCAGGTCAGTTATATAAGCTGCAAATGTTTCCCTGGTTTCTGATATCTTGTGTAAACCAAATGCCTCTCTAATGTAATATTTGTCTGGGGGTTACACATTTCTCTGAACTTGGCTTTAAACACTCGTCTTCTTCTCTTGATTCAGTTTGTACAACAATATGATGTTTTTTCACCTTTTCCTTCATATACTGCAGGTGCAAACACAAATGAACACTCACTTTCTATGGCCTCTGACCCAGCTAGGTTTAGCAAAATGAATGCCCTGGTGCATGCATCTCTATCTGCATAAGCTGCTTCTTTAAAAATATTGTAGTCTTGCTCAAATATTCTCCAGTTCTCTGCAATATTCTGATAAAATACAAGTGGTAGGGGCTTTTGAAATCTGTCTGCCATATTAACGCATACCAGTGAAGGGTTTTGCAAATAAGCACAAACATACATGCACATATGCCAGAAACTTATGCAAGTATTTGTAACTTTGTCCAATGCCTTTGTGCTTCTGAATTTAGACCTTTTGGGCTTTTCAAAATTATGCTAATGAACAAACTCATAAATAAACTTCTCGGGCATAACATTTAACACTCTTGTAATATCGTTTTGCAATGCTAAAGTCTTTTATCATCATTTTAAGAAACATCTATAACAACTTCACGATGCAAATGAAATAAACTCTCAGGCACTATAATACTCTTGTAATATTGTTTTGCAAGAAATCACCTCATCAGTGTAAGAAACATATCAAATAACTGCACGATGCAAATAAACTGGACCTCTCTTGCCCAAAACTCAATAACATTTCAAAGTAATTGCACTTTGTGAATAACTGCACACAGCACACTGAAATGTCCCCAGAATGATGGTACCTTGCTAGGCAACTCTTTACAGTGCAAGAAACACTCTGTAATGGTGGCACTTTGCAAATAGACACACACAGCACAAGAAACTATTCAAAATGGCTATACTTTGTATTTCATGAAATATTTGCACTTTTCACACAATAAACTCTTCAAGTATATGTACAGTAATAAGCACACACTGTAAGCACTTTTACACACCTTGAGATACTTCAAATAACTTTAGTTATTCCCTTGATACAATACGAAGTTGTAGTTATGCCAAAACCTAGCACTTTGCAAAAATGCATGCAGTCGCCTTGCTTTATTTTTGCTTAATGTGCTCTTTTGGCCCTTATTATATTTGTTTTGCTTGTTTAAGCCCTTGTCATGCCCAATGTACTTTTCTTGTGCTCATTTTAGGATCATAGGTATATACTAGACTATTGGCCCTAGTGCATAATTAAGCCTAGCCAAACAGTGTTTTTGCTTAGGCTTCCCTCCCAAGTGGTCTAGTTTCCTGTGCCCCTGTCTAGTAGGGCCACCAAAGTGATTTCCGGGGTGAATTTCCTATTTCCCATCCACTCATCAAGATTCCTCTTAAAGAGCACTAATGAGGAGCTCTGCCTCACATTTGTGGAGACCTTATTCCAGAGCAAGGGAAGTCTCTGGGACACAAATCTGTCCCTTCAACAAGTCTTGTTTATTGTTGATGTCAGGTTTACATCCTTTGAGCAAGTAGCTCTGGTGGATTGGGTTTTTCTTAGATGGAGCATTTCTAGCAATTTGGGGTTTGAAATAGCCTTGTATGTCAGGCAGAGATCACCTCTGAGTAGCTGGTACGTGACCGAGTACAGTCTGAGTTTTTTTAGCCTCATGGCATGGGGCAACTGTTTGAGGCCCGTTTTCCTCTTTGTGAGGTACTTTTGAGGCCTCTCCAGTTGTTGCAGATGTCTTGTTAGGTACATCCCGAAGGGGGACAATAACATCCTTATTCCTGGATGCAAACCCTTTTGTGATAAGGTGGGCTATGTAGAAGGATTTTCTTACCACTTTAGCAATATGGTTGTAGAAGGAGAGGTTACTGTCCACCTGAGTCCCTAGGTCTCTTATCACACTGTCCGTGGTAAGTGGGTTACCATCTATGTTGTAATTCATAGGTACTTGTTTTTTTCCAAAGGGGATGACAATGCACTTTTTGGCATTTAGCTTGAGGCCGTGGTTTTGGCACCACGTTTCTGTGTTCGTAAGACCCTTTTGAAGGATATCTATGTCGGTAGGGGTCTCAATTATGGCACCCAGTTTGCAGTCATCTGCAAACTTTGTTAGCCATAGTCCCTCCGTGTTTGCTTGTACCTCCGAGAAGTAGATACTGAGCAGGAGGGGTCCCAGGACTGAGCCCTGTGGTACACCACTAGCCACTGGTTTGGAGTTGGATCTAGCATTTCCTATTCTCACTGAATGGGTTCTATCCATGAGCTAGTTAGCAACCCATCTTGTAACGTAGGGGTTTATATTTAGGTTGGTGAGTTTGTCAATAATTCCCGAGTGGGGAATGGTATCAAAGGCCTTTGCAAGATCAAGGTATGCTGTGTGAACCACCTTTCCCTTATCTATTGCTTTAGTGACCATTTTGAAAAAGTCAACCAGATTTAGGAGACAAGACCTTGCCTTTACGAACCCAAACTGGGTGGGGTCAAGGGTTTGTAGGTTCCCAATGTCTTTGTTTATGAGTTCCGTGATGATGCGCTCCATGGCCATGCAGACGAGACTCGTCAGGCTGACGGGGCGGTAATTCCTGGGGTCAGTGGTGGCACTTCCTTTGTGGAGTGGTATAACTGTTGCCATGCACCACTCTGTGGGCACATAGCCTGAGGTGAGGCTGTGGTTAAACATGGTATTAAGGAGATGGATTAATTTGTTTTGGAGTTCATGTAGTACGCAGCCTGGGATGCTGTCTAGTCCCATGGATGCTGTGTTTCTTGCCTTGGAAAGTGTTATTTTCACCTGAGTGTCTGTGATTTTAGGGGCAGTACAATCTTCTGGTATGGAAATGTGCCCTTTGGGGGGTGAGGGCGGGGTGAAGTTTGCACTGAACATATCTGTCAGTATATTGGCGATGTCAGTTGGTTCCGTGAATTTTGAACCATTATGCTGTAGCTCAGAGCAGATCTGCGAGTTGTTATTTAGGTTTTTGACATAGCTAAAAAATGCTTTGTGATTGTCTTTGGTGTCTGTTGTGATTTTTCTTTCAAAGCCCGCCTTAGAGGTTTTTATGAGGGTTCTTAGCTTTTTGCTAAGGTTGTTCAGGAACTCCTCCATTCCTGGGTTTTTACTCTTTTTTGCAATAATTTCCTCCTTCTGTTATAGACCTTATTTATGGCCAGGGGCCACCAGACTGGTTTCTTATTTTTGGAGGAGTGGGTCTTGGTCTTGTTTGGGATAGTACGGTCCATGCAGTCATGTAGGTGCTTGTAGAGTGCTTTTGTGCAGGATATAGCAGATTCAATCATATTGCCTTTCTGCTGGGGAGTAGCGAAGTTTGCCACCTCTGTCTTGAGTAACAAAGTTCATCTTGGAGAAGTTTTTCACCATGGTTCCTTTTGGGGCGGGGAGTGAGGGTTGTATGTGGTATCTAGGGTGATGAGTTTATGATCTGATCTGACCAATGAGGCGTTTACCACAGGTGTGGAACATTTGTCCCTCATGTTGGTGATGATCAAGTACAGTATATTTTACCCCTTGTGGAGGTGTTAATAAGCTGTTCCAGTGCAGTGGAGTTAATGTACTCCAGGAAGTGCTGAGCAAAGGTATTAGTACTTCTGTAGTTTTCCCAGTTGATGTACAGGTAGTTGAAATCACCCAGTATAAGGGTGTTCAGTTGGACTCTCATGTTTTCCAGTACCTTGAGAAAAGAAGAGTGCATGTCATGGGGCTGGGAAGGTGATCTGTAGCAAGCTACAATCTGGAATGCAGTTTTGCCCATTGTCAGTTGCACTTGGATGGTTTCTGAGGCATCATTCTTTGCAACCAGTCTGGAGGTGTGGTTATCCTTGATGAATATGGATACGCCTCCTCCCTTTGTACTTTGGTCTAGGTTTTGTGGCCAAAATGTGTGGTATGAGTTGTAGCCTGAAATCGCTGGGGTGCTCTCTTGAGCTTTGAACCAGGTCTCTGTTACTGCACAAATATCAATGTTTTCTATGCTGAGGAGTGCCTCGAGAGAGTGCATTTTGAGGTTTAAACTCCTAGCGTTCAGCAGCATGACCCTTAGTTTTTGTCACTAGTACTGAATCCCTGGGGTGCCAGGTGCAAGTCATTTCTAGTGAAGCATCGAGGCTTGTCGAGCATGTCATCCCAGGCAGAAGGCACTGGATCCCCTTTGAATGACACCAAAAACATAGCCAATTGTTGAAATTTATCATTTTTTCCTTGTACTGAGTTATCATTCTTGGTGAGGATAAGATGCTACTCAGGGCTAGAGTCATACCTGGCTTGATTACATAATCTGAGAGCTCCTCTATGTCTCTTTTCATGTAGTCCAGGGAGGTACGTCTCAGGTCATTCCCACCAACATGGACAATGATAGAGTCATATTTGTACTTGTTCCGGAGTGACCTGAGTGCGTGGGTAATGTGGTGGATTCTGGCACCCGACAAGCAACTGACAGTGACCTTCGCCTTGTCCAGCCTGGTGAGGGGGACATCAGTGTGCCTGACTATGGAGTCACCTATTACAAGTTTGTTTGGTAAGGTGTTTAGCCTTAAGGGCTGTGGTTGTGCGGCACACTGGTTTTGGTGGTTATATGATGATTGCAGAGTGTTGGTGGGTATAGGCTGCTTGCGTGTCTGTTTTGGAGGTCTCTGTTGTTTCTGAAGATTTTTATTTAGAGCCTCCGAATTTGTCTTTATGTATCTATGTGTGGAGTTTGCAGTTGCATGTCTGGTAGATCTATGTGTAGTAGGTGGAGTGTTGCAGGTTGGCACCTTCTCCTCTTGACTGTCAATTCCAGTCGTGACTGGAGAGAGCTTTGCCTCAAGTCTAGCTATGTAAGTGCATCTCTCACAGATGTTGGTGTTGTGTGGTAGGAGGAGAGGGTTGTCTATGTACATGAGGCAGTTGTGACATTGCCTCAGGATGCCCGAATTCATCAGGTGTATGGGAGAACACAGTGGGAGCTGACTCTTGGACATGCTTGAATGGGTTAAGGAACTATTCTTATTTGCCTGATAGGGGAGAGTAGTTTGACTGTTCCCTACAAACAATAGTTGGGGATCGAATGCAATAGTTTTATTGCTTCTGTCTCTTATTGAGCCAAGTTCTAGTCAGAAAGCTCTGATTTCGTGCTAAGTCAGAAGGACTGACTAGTGCCAAGGGAAAAACTGAAGAGCAGACTCTGTGAAGCCGGGGAGAGTTTAACCCTAGCTAACTGCCGCTGCGCTATGCGCAAATCTGCGTAAATGTGTTTTTTATATCATAAAGATTAAAGAGAGAGAAATTAGCCCAAAATGGCCAATAAAACTACAGTTTCTGGGCAGAAACCACTCCTCCAAGGACAGGTAGGCTGTTCAGAGCTCCCCACTCTCACTGCTGAACAAAGAAACTTCCTTTTTGCCCAAGTAAGGTATGGCCAATCACAGAAGCTTAAACACAGTCCAGGTATCAGCAGGTATCTAAAACTGGACCTTTCTAGTTTAGTAAGGTGGGAAAATAGCATGATTTTTTTTTTCAAGAAAACAGTAGAAACAAATGCAAAACACTTTTATAATGCAGTAATGGCTGTCACACTTGAGTGGAAAGCCAGTAACAGTTAAAAAAATACAATTTACAAAAAAAATGACTTTTTTTAAAGTGCAGGCACAAATAAATGCAATTTCAGTGTAAAATGAGCATTCTGGGAAGCAATAAATGCCAGAAAATGAGCATTTCAGCGGAAATAGCAATAGGCAACAAGAAAAAACAAAAAATGGTACTTCACTCAAAGTCTCTCCTTTTGTCTCTCTGGCATTGTAGGTCTCTTCAGGACACCTGGGCAGGATCTGCTGAGCTTATACTGTAAACATGCTCACTCATTTTGCTTTAAACATGTTCATTTTATCGTTAAACATACTCATTTTGCTTTAAACCTGCTTGTTTTGTTTTACTGTTAATTGTTTCATCAAATACCTCTATTTTACACATTTCTTTTAGTTAACAAACTTTCGTGCTTTCCACTTCCTCAGTAATGCAGTTTGTGCCTTTGTAATGTACCATTTTGTCTTTTCTATCAAATAAACAGTTCATGTTACTTTTCATTACCTTTTACTCTTTTCTGGCTCTTTTTGGGCTCATTACTATTAATTTTACCTTCCCTGTCATCTCTGCACCTCAAGGCTCTGAATCTTATTCTCTGCGATCCTGGTTTTGACACCATGTCACTCTCCTACGTTGAAGGCAAAAGAAGAGTCTTCATGGGTTCTGTTCAAGCAGCTTTATTTTATGCAAACACATTACTATAAAAGTTTATTAACTTTAACTTAAGTAACTTATATACAAACTAAGAACTGCAATCATGCATGCTCTCACTCTGGCTGCTCTTACAAAGTGGCACTAGGGATTGCACGTGTCTGGAATTTATATTTGCACATACAGCGTTGACATGCTTCTGAAAGATGCAACACACTTCACTTGCTCTCTGATCTACAATATCTATTTACAACAAACACTATTGTTTCAATTGCAAGAAATTTTAAAATAACACAGATGAACAGATTCACACAGATACAGAAAAACTTAATCTCACTATATTTTCCTGACTGATCTAAAGAATTAGTATACCCTGGTCACTTACTAGAGCAAGGTAAGATAAAGTAGGGGAGGAGTTCTTCTTTGTCGGGTTCCAAAAGAGTGCTATGAGACTTCAGTCACATCTAGTATTACAATATCATTACAGAGCTGACTTACAGAATGACATATTTTATTTTGACATTTGTTAACCAGGTTGGTCCAGCTGATCAAAAAACCCATTTCCAGAGGAGACCTGAGGAGAAAAGCTCCATGTAGATTATAGAATAATATAGAATATGTACAAAATCAGAAATCAAAGTAAAAATCAAAGTTATACAATGTAAAATAGAAAAAAAAATAAAATGGCAATTACAATGGAGTTACACAAAGTAAAATAGAAAACAAATGGCATTTACAATGGAGTACAAAATAGTTAGCAGTGATAGCAATATATAAAAAAGTAAAACATTTGAGAAACCAAAAACAAGCAACATTTTCTTATACATGATATATATATATATATATATATATATATATATATATATATATATATATATATATATATATATATATATATATATATAAGTGTGTGTGTGTGTGTAGATTTCATACTAAGAGTAAATGAAAATAGAAAAGTAGAGTTGTTAAGCCAAGCCCTTCTAAGAGAGTTATTACAAGTAAAAAAAGGGGAGGGGGGAGAAGAAATAAAACTATTTAGCCATTAAGTCAAACTCTCCTGTAAGAGTTAGTTGAGGTGGTAGGGGGAGAAGGAGGTAGAAGGAGGGGGAAGTAAGGGTTTAAGTGAGGGCATGCCAAGGACAGATCCAAGAGTTAGCTATATAGTTTTTTAGTTCTTTTTTTGAAAGCATTGGTAAGAGTAATTCTTCTTGTGTTGGGTGGGAGTTTGTTCCGGTTTTGAGATACTGAGTATTTCTTTAATAATTTACCAATAACTTTATTAGGTTTGTATATTTGAAGATGTTGGTCGGTGCTCCGGAGTGGACATGTAGGTGTATAGTAAGATACAAGATTGGCAAGAGAGAGGCAGGCAGTTGATTTGTTGAGTAAAAAGTGAGTTGTATAAAGTTGTAAATGTTGAAGTTGGTGGGGGAATCCAAGCCACTGTAGATGTTTTAGAGCCAGGCAGTGATGAGAAGGGTGTGGTAGGTTTGCAGCAAATTTAGAAATGTTATTGTATGTTTGTTCCAGCTTAGTAGTAAAAGAGGACAAGGTTGGTAAGGGTTCTGGCAGCATAGAGTAGACTTGGGAGTAAATAAGCTTGGGCCAAGGATACTCCAGATTCTATTGTTAGGTATTTGCTATTTCTATACAAGAGACAGAGTTTTTGTTTTTTTTTTTTTTACAGACTGTTGGACATAGCGGTCAGGTTTTGATTCATCATCCATCATTCCAAGTTGCTTAGTGTGGGGTTCAACATTTATGGTGATGTTATTTAAGGAAGAGATGGGGAAGGTTGGTTTGAGGTGAGAGAGAGATTTTGGAAGCTAGAGTAAGAGTTTAGTTTTTTTTGGCATCACACACATTTGGTTGTTTTTTTTTTTTTTTACAGACTGTTGGACATAGCGGTCAGGTTTTAATCCATCATCCATCATTCTGAGTTGCTTAGTGTGGGGTTCAACATTTATGGTGATGTTATTTAAGGAAGAGATGGGAAAGGTTGGTTTGAGATGTGAGAGAGCTTTTGGTAGATAGAGTAAGAGTTTAGTTTTTTTTGGCATCACACACATCTGGTCATACAACTTCTGGTTCCCATACTACCCCCTTGGCTAGAGGCTGAACCAGAATCTTGCACAAATGTGTTACCATACACACAGATAAAGCTTTGCTAAGATGTGTTATAGCATCTAGAAGCCATAGAACATTTCAACACGTCTACCCTTCCAGGGTAGCAATTAGTTCACTGTTAAGGACAATACAACAAGGATTTCTAGTCCTTGTTTTCACAACCATTTCATTTCTGGCTGCAATCAGAACTGTAATATACAATCTTTATGGCTTAGCAGGTAATTTAATTTCAAACTATTTTTTTAAGTTAGTAGAACTGAGATTAACCTCTTCTCTTCCAGTATCCTCTGTTATATATTTAATCAGTTACAATATAGTCAGGACCCACTGTTGGTACATTTTAACACAAACAACTTTACAAATACATTTTTCAACACAAGTATCTGTTCAAATCAGTTTGATATACAAATAACATATAATTCTTTACAAAATTCCAGCTAGCTATGCTTGCATATGTTACACATCCACTGCCCTACTTATTCTGGCATGTCTGCCAATACCTCCCATCATCACAGAGGTATTCATAGATATTCTACAGAGCTCAGCAATAGACTAAGCTCTGTTTGACACAGGTGGATGACTTAGCTATATTTCAATTCAGCGGCATGCATAATTAGCATACCCGTGAATCCTACTAAAGCCTCCCAATGCATGTTATTGAATCATCTACAGTATACTTTCAGCAAATATTGTGGACAGGTGCTCCATTGACTAACTGCATATCACTGAACAATGCAGCTAATATCTGATGAGTTAAAGAACTGGTCTTGCCAACTGAAGTGAATGGGTTCAATACAGCTAGTTGCCACATTCACCCTTTACTGATGTTGCAAAGCATAAGTATCTTTTATTTGCTGTACTATGCAACATCCATAACAGTGAGTATGTCAGTGATGTGCAGATGTCTAATTTAAATAGGCAACACCCATGGATTGCTGCATTTGCATGCCCCATGAAAAAGCTTTCATTACACAGTTGTGAGTCACTGTGCAGGTCTGCAGCATACTTCTCAACCTCTTAGCCGAAGAAATCTGGACAAAGCCATAAATAATGGGGAGAAAAAAGGCCTATAAATAGGGACAATATTTAAATATTGTTCTTATAAATGTAGAAAGTTGATAGAATAAAGGTTTCACATTAACATTGAATTTTCTGGAGTGTATAAAGTGACATCAATCCTCAATGACTTTCCAGAAAGCCAAATGTTTAACAAGGAACAAACCAAAAGTACAAGACAAAAATCTGGACATTCTGTGAAAATCTGAACAGTTGTGTGGTATGCTCAGCCGTGAGGTTTTAAGAATTGATTTCTCTTTATGCACTATGTAAGGCCACATTGGGTGACCTTGCTTAGTCTACAGATCTTTATGAATACTGACCTAAGTAGGGTACTGTGTGCATTTTTAGAGATGCTGCCATTGTAAGGATATAGACAGGACAGAAGACACTTAGAGTTGAAAAATAGCCTGACTCCAAAGCCATATGAAGAAAAACTTGGAGAGATTTGCATATAAAGTCTTGAAGAAAGAAGGCAGGGTGTATATGTGGTGGAAGGAGGAATAACACAGAGTCCAAGTGAGTGAAATCTTTGAAAAAGGGAAGTAAGAAAATGCTGCAGTCTGAAGTTGCATGGTGGATAATTCAGGGAAAACACAAGGAAGCTTTATTTTTTCCAGAATACGTGGCGGTTGACTGAAGCTGCTTTCCTAAAGAATTAGTAGGGTTGAGCTCTGATGGACTTTGAGCATGCATGGGGAAGACATAATGCAGTTCTAATGACAACTGGGCGAAAAGGAAAAACATAAGGTAATTAATTAGAATGTGAAAGTTATCCACTAGAGAAGAAATATGCAGATTAGTTGGACCAAATATTATTTATAGGTTCATAGGTAGGTACTAGGCTATCTGCACTAGGGCATTTATAAGCCTAGCCAGAATGTGTTGGCTTTTGCCTCCCTTTTAGATTAGATTCTTGAGCCTCTGTCCAGCAGGGCCATAGAAGTGATCCCAGGTGTAAATTTATGATTTCCCATCCACTCATCAAGATTTCTCTTGAAGAGGGTAAGTAAGGGACTCTGCTTAACATGGATTGGGATTCTATTCCAGAGTGAGGGAAGCTTCTGGGATATGAATCTATCCCTCCAGCATGTCCTATTTATTGTTGTGCTGAGGTTTAAATCCCTGGAGCATGTAGCTCTAAGGGATTTGGATTTCTTGAGGTGGAGCATGTCCATTAATTCCGGGTTAGACATGGCCTTGTACGTCGGACAGAGATTGTCTCTGAGTAGGCGGTAAGCAACTGAGTAGAGCTGGAGTTTCTTTATTCGAGCTGCATAGGACATCTGTTTGAGGCCTACGATCCTCTTGGTGAGGTACTTTTGGTGTCTCTCTAGCTGTTGCAGGTGTCGGGTAAGGTACATCCAAAATGAGGCATTCTACTCAATTATGGGCCTGATGAGTGATGAGCAGAGGGGCACAATGACCTCTCTTGATCTAGATGTGAACCGTTTTGTGATTAGGTGGGCTATATAGAAAGTTTTTCTAACCGCTTGGCAATGTGATTATCAAAGTAGAGGTTACTATCTACTTGGGTCCCCAGATCCCTAATTACATCTTCCGTACTTAGTAGATTACCACCTATGTGGTAGTTTGTGGGCACATTGTTTTTCCCAAAGGGGATGACTATGCACTTTTTGGCATTTAGCTTGAAGCCATGGTTCTGACACCAGGTATCCGTCTCCATAAGACCCTTCTGGAGGATGCTTGTGCATTCAAATTCAGTCTATTCCTCTATGAAGTCTATTTTTCTTTGTAGCAATTAGTGTGCATTATTTATCATAGCTAGTCCAATTTTCAGACTATGCGACATTTTAAAACAGCAGGAAATATGCCACATATCATAAAAGATAACTGCAATGACTACATATCTAAGGTAACATAATTAATACTAAAATGTTTTGGGTACAATATACTTCAGGTTTGCCAATAAGATAAATTAAAATAAAGAACCAGCTTTCATGTGAAAACTTGAATCTTTGTTAGACCCTCAATGGGCATAATTAATCTAACACTAAATGTTATTTCATATACAGAATCATAAGTCTGACTACTGATAAGCCATAACAGATTTAACTTGTTGAAGTATCTTAAACACAAGGTGGGCATGATTACTTACATTTAATTACTTGTTAGACATGATTCAAGGTTTTGTACACAAGCTGGTTATGCATTTTATTTTTTCTAATGTGTGAATGGCATTGTATGCATTTTATTAATTTTTTTCTAGTTTGTGAAACTGTTGAAAGATAGCTGCAAATCGAGATTTATTGTTTATTTAGGCATATGTATGTCCTGCAATTCATTTTATGTGGGGCGGACAACTAGAGAATTAAACAGACGCATTTATGAGCATAAATATGCAGTATCTGTGAAAGATGAAAAAAATGCTTTTGGTAAACATTATAAAAATAATGCAAGTTGTCATGTGAATTTCAAGTTTACTGTGTTAGACGAAGTGATAAATGTGCACAATAGATTTGATGCTGAAGATGAGCTCGGGTGGAAGGAATATGTTTGGCAAGTTAAACTGAATGCATGCTATCCACCTGGAATGGATAATAGTTCTGATTTTGTTGCATATTTAAAAAAGAGGAAGTTACATCACAAGCAAATGGTCATGTTTGTTTTAGTAGTATTTTAAGCTAGTAATATTTAATTATATTATTCAGTCTGAGGAAGTCAGAGTTGAATGAAAGCGCTTACTGATTTTTGAGTCTGTGGATTAAAGGCAACTTTTTATTGTATTTTAAGTCTGTGGATTAAAGCAGAAAAGTTTTTTGACCTTCGTGTTCCTGACCTGTGGTTTACTTTGAAACTGTTGAAAGACACTGTATCCAAACTGATTTTCAGTTTTTAAATGCATTTTCAAGCCCCCCACTCCACCCCACTGAGTACCTTCCAGTTGCCCACTTACTTCTCTTCACTCCTATTATTCCTAACTTAGTGTCCCCACTATTGCCTCACGTGGTTGGGGTTGCCTTGTCTGTATCTAGGCCGGAAAACAGACATAGAAATGTAGAGCTGCTATTTGTGAAGTCTTTATTATTTCATCGTGCATCTATACTGGCTGCATTTTTATTTGTTTTGAATATGTGGCATACAGGTATGGTGGTGGCTGTTTTTGTTGTTTTACATAATTTTTCACATTTATGGCATGCCAGATAAGATGTTTCAAGAAGCAGTAGTTAATTTACTGCTAAATATGAGTGATGTCATATGCAAATGCAAACATTCAGGAAAGTATATTCACAGATACACAAACATGCACAAACACACACACACAGTCACAATCTCCTGTTCATGACAACTTCTTACAGCTTTGATGGAAGAGAGACTCATGCATGTATAATAAAACATTCACACGAGGATAACATAATTTAATATTTTGTTCTTAAAGGGGTGCATATCAAGGATCTTGGTAGACAAAGATGGATTTACTATCAGTGCCTGGTCTCCAATGTTCCTCTTCTATAACATAAAGCAACCAGCTACAATATCTGATGCTTTTCATATAATATAACCAAAGCATTTTACACTTAAATGCTGCTTACTCTGGCATTAAAGAGGCAGAAACTGAGGTCGTATGATAATACTACAAGTAAGTCAAATATGGATCAGACTTCTAAAGGGCAATATTATCCATTGGTCCCAAAATAAAAAATGTCAGCCAGTTAAAACTATTTTTATTCCACACTTCAAATGTGTGCAACCTTTTGTGCCTTCATACCTCCTCAGTCATATGAAAGTGACCCCCTAAACAACTTTACAACTCTATTAAAATTGTATTTATGTATAACATATATATATATATATATATATATATATATATATATATATATATATATATATAATTTTTTGATAAGATGTGATATATTCAATTTTATTTGGTAGATTTCTTTCTTTCTTTCAGTTTTATGACTGAGGAAGACCACTGGGCCTAAAAAGAGCCCGTTATAATGACAAACATATCAGCATAGGCACATACAAAGCAAAGAATTCATACAGCTTTATGCAGCATTCTACAGTAAAAAAAAATCTACAGTCTACAATAATAATAATAATAATAAAATCTAGCAACAATACAGTCTAAGGGTCATTAACAGTGAATTACAATTGAAATGTTACATTCCACAATAATAGTATATACGAATAATAGTAATAATATATACTAATAATAGCATCCGCGGTGGTGGTGCTGCGGTAGCATTGTCGCCTCACAGCAAGATGTTGCCCCGTTCGATTCTCAGCTAGAGCGTCTACTGTGGAGACATGCGTGAATGGGCGTACCTTCGTTGAAGGTTGTGCGTTAGGGCCAGCAACTCACCACGTAAAAATCAACTGCCAATCATTAGCGGACCGGAGTTCCGCTGTGGCAACCCCTAAACTGGAAAAGCCGAAAGACACAACAACAACAACATATACTAATAATAGCAGTAAAAAATCTAGCAACAGTACAGTCTAAGGGTCATTAGCAGTGAATTACAACTGAGGATGAGAAATCATTGTAAATAAACTATTAACACTGGATGTTAAGGAGGAGTAGGAGGGCAAATGATGTGAGTGCAGAGATGATACATAGAGTTAAAAGGTGGGTGTTGATATAGGAGGGTCCTATGTGGGGAATGAGTAAGGGTATTCCCACTTTGAAGACAGGTAGGTAGGAATGGAGGAGAGATTTAAAGTTAGAGTGGTTATGAGTATTTCTAAGGGAGGGAGGAATAGAGTTTCATAGTTTAGCTAAGGAGCAAGATAACAGAGAGTGTCCAAGTGGCCGTAAAGCTTTGCAGATTTTGAGCAGGTTCTGATTTTCTGACCTAAGTGAGTGATTAGGAATATAGGAGGTTAAGGAGGTGGAGAGAGAAGGACAGGAGGATGGGTTAAATATGAGCTTATGGGCAGTGATGAGTTTAAGGAGGTTCAGATAATTGGGAAGGTCATGTCATTGCAGTGAGTGGAGGGAGATGGAGTGATGGGATGAGCTCCTAGAATTGGTGGTGAATTTGCAGATTTTATTGTAGCAGGCTTCTAATTTAGTTTGAAGGCCGAGCTGAAGATTCGAGAACAGAGGAGTCCTGTACATTACGGAAGGGAGAAGGTATGTGGAGGCAAGGGTCTTTCTGATGGAGGGGGTGAGATAACGGTTATGCCTATATAGCAGTCCTAATTTTTGGTGGTTTTTTATGTTAGTTTGGATGTGAATATTGAATTTTAGATGTTTGTCAATAATGACGCCAAGCAGTCTGGTGTGAGGGACAATTTCAATGAGGATGTTATTCTGGCTTATGATCTTGAAGGAGTGTTTGGTCACTGCTGTCCTAATTTACTTACAAATTGCTACTTATTAAAATTCTACTCTGAATGACAATAAAGTTTTCTTTGACTTTGACTTTTAGATGGGGAAAAATCATTAATTTGGTTTTATTGGCATTAAGGGCTAGGTGGTTGTTTTGCATCCAGGTTTCAGTATTTGAGAAAACTGACTGGGTTATCTGTAGAAGGTCAGAAGGGGTGTCAGCTGAGCAGATGATTGTTGAATCATCTGCGTACTGGATTAGTGTAGAATTGGAGATGGAGTGGTGAAAGTTGTTGAATATATTGAAAAGTAAGGGGCCAAGGACAGAACCTTGGGGTACCCCAGTAGGAGTGTATAGCAAGGAAGAGGTGGAATGTTTCCATTTAACAGCTTGTCATTTGAAGAGGTAGCTGGTGAACCATGTTATGGTGGAAGGGGAGAGACTGAGGGAGGAGAGTTGTAATAGGAGTATAGGGTGGGAGACAGTGTCAAAGGCTTTGAAAAGGTCTAGGAACTGGGTTGATACAATTTTGCTGGAGTCACGAGCATGGTTAATGGATTCGAGAAAGGAGAGGAGTGGAGTGATGGTACTGTGGCCAGGACAGAATCCATGTTGTGTGGGGATTAGGAGGTTGTTTTGTGTTAGATAAGGCATCAGTGGTGAGTGAATACATTTTTCCAGGACTTTTGAGAGTGGGGAAAGTATGGCAATAGAACTTTGGGAGTGGGATGATGAATGTTTGTCTCCAAATTGAGGGAACATAAGATTTTTGGATGGAATTATTTATTATGATGGAGACAGGGAAAGCTATGCTGTTGGCAGATAGTTTGAGGAAGGATGCAGGTAAATTATCTGGTGCGTTGGCGCATATTTTCAGTTGGAAGAGGAGTTTTTTTATTGTGTGTTGGCACAGGACTGAGGCTGAAGAAAGGCGTAAGTGTTCTGAGATCAGAGGGGAAGTTATGGGGGATATTGGAGGGGAGCTGGGGAAGCTGGCAGTACGTTTGGCTATACATTCCACAAAGAAGGTGTTAAATAGAGTGGCTGTTTTTGAACAGAGCAGTTAGGGTTCGGGCATTGGTTGTCTTTACTGCTGGGGTGAAGGAGGAAGGAAATAGCATTCCAGAATATCCTAGAGTGTTAGCATGTTCAGATTGCAGCTTAGAGTAATATGTTTTGCTGTCTTTAATAGACCAGTGGAATAACGGACTGCTATGCTGAAGGCTGAGCACGGGCAATTTATTAATGTAAGCGCTTTTGGTAGGAAAATTCCCCACCTTCTTCAGACAACGAAACAAGGGCAAATGCCCATTCAACCCTTATATACAATTAACACATCAATTACATCATTAATTAAATAATTAGAATGTTTTAAAATTCTTAAAACAGTATATATATATATATATATATATATATATATATATATATATATATATATATATATACCTCTCTATATGTATTAAACCCTAGAACAAACACTCCCCATAAAATATATATGCCAACTAATAAGCATAGTTTCATCAATATTTTAGTTTGAAACATCATTCATAATAGCAGCAAGCGAATGCAAAGCAAATCTAAAAATATTCAACTCCTACAAAAAATTTTTCAACAACATTTCTAAAATTCATATTACATATTAATTCCCACTTAAATATTAGAAATAAATATACAGCTATACACATATAACATTTTCTATCTATATATTTCATATTTCAATATATGTGTACAGATATCAATTTAATTCAAACACCTGTAGTTTCATATCCCATGCATAGGAGAGCAATATTTTCTATACCAGGATGGATAATTTCTAACAAATTTCTTAAATTTAATCAAAATATTATTATTATCTCACCCAAGGAATTTTTTAAAAACTTTAAAAACTTTCTATCTCTTAAGTGCTTTTAATTTTAGGATGCATTTGATAGACACGACTTCATTAAGTCCAGGAGTGGTATACGCAGCTGTTCGAAGCTGCCAGAATACTTCCTGCTCTTCTAATTTAAGCTGCCAGGGACCCCCCCTAAAATGTGGTTGTGTCTGGTGTACAATTGTGAAGGCAAATTCATAATCAGGATTCTGACAAATATGCTTTGCCAGCGCATTATTTAAATCCCCATTTTTCATAGCATGTAAATGCTCATACATCCTTTTCTTGAGTGGCCTTTCGGTCTTTCCTATATAAAATGCAGGACAATTCCTGCATAAACCGACATAGACCACTCCTTTGGAATTACAATTATATGAGCCATTCACATCATATTGTCTCCCAGCCATCACAATATTAGTACCTACTGATATGTATTTACAATAGGGACACCCACCACATTTCTTCATCCCCAGATGTTTCTTGTTTGTTTTCACTTTAGATTGTTGTAAAAGTTCTTTTTAAGTTTTGCCCTCGCCTATAAGTGAACCTAGGCCTTGGCCTTACTACTTTAAATAGTTGATGATCATCCATAAGAACTTTCCAATTTTTTGAAATTATACCCTTGATAACTTCAACAGCCATACAATAAGTAAAAAGAAAGCTAATTCCAGCCATTTCATTATTCTTATTGTTGATTACACAAGAAACATCTCTCCATCTCTAAGCAGTGCTTGAAAATGGCCGGACTCTCTCTTACAAATTACCTCTTGCCTAATTTCGTCAATAAACACATTAGGGTACCCTCGTACCAAAAACATAGAATGAATGTTTTCACATTCATTCACAAAATCATTATGTTCGGACACCATTCTTGCTGCCTGAACAAATTGACCCTTCACCACACTTCTTTTTTGATGATGGGGGTGGGAACTCGTGTAATATAAATATGTGTTAGAAAATGTTGGTTTCCTGAAGATGGTTGACTTCAATTTATTCAAATAATAATCTTTACTTATTTTCACATCCAAGAAAGATATCTCATCTAGGCCACTCGAGTATGTACAATCGAGGAAGTGAGTCATCTTTGATATACTCTCTATAAAGCCTGGAATAATATTCTTAATTATAATGTATACATCGGTCAGTATTAATGAGATCAACATAGCTTATTGTAAAATTAAGAATGTATTGGATGATCTCTTTTTGGAAAGAAGTATTGATCACGACTTATTCCAATATTTAACTATGCCAGCCCCAAGAATTCCTACACTATTTGGTAACCCAAAAATACATAAAAATCTGGTGGATCCTCCTTTCAGGCCAATTGTGGATGGAAGGGGATCGATTACGTTTGCCTGTGCTAAAGTAGCTGACAGCATTCTTAAACCCTTGGTCAAACAGGAAATACAAATTTGTAGGGACTCGTGGTGGTTTCTTGAAAACATAAGTAAAATTGCATTTGATCCAACATTAATATTTCTGGTGGTTGATATAAAGGATCTTTATACCGTCATTCCCCATCAGGTAGGGGTAGAGTGGACGGTGGATTTTATGCTCCATAAAGGGGCATCTAAGGAACAGATGTACCTTGTTGAAATTTTGTTAGATTTGATATTAGGCAATAACTTTTTGGTGTTTAAGAATAATTACTTTCTTCAAACCATAGGTATAGCCATGGGCTCTCCGTGTGGTTGCACATTTGCAAATAGTGTTCTAGCAACTTGGGAACATCAATATTTATTTCAAAATGAGCTATATCAGGAAAACGTCACTTGGTACACTAGGTACCAAGATGACATGTTTTTTCTTTGGAAGGGCCCAGCGGATATTATTCCAGGCTTTATAGAGAGTATATCAAAGATGACTCACTTCCTCGATTTTACATACTCGAGTGGCCTAGATGAGATATCTTTCTTGGATGTGAAAATAAGTAAGTCAACCATCTTCAGGAAACCAACATTTTCTAACACATATTTATATTACACAAGTTCCCACCCCCATCATCAAAAAAGAAGTGTGGTGAAGGGTCAATTTGGCAGCAAGAATGGTGTCCGAACATAATGATTTTGTGAATGAATGTGAAAACATTCATTCTATGTTTTTGGTACGAGGGTACCCTAATGTGTTTATTGATGAAATTAGGCAAGAGGTAATTTGTAAGAGAGAGTCTGGCCATTTTCAACCACTGCTTAGAGGTGGAGAGATGAGGTGTGTAAGCAACAATAAGAATAATGAAATGGCTGGAATTAGCTTTCTTTTTACTTATTGTATGGCTGTTGAAGTTATCAAGGGTATAATTTCAAAAAATTGGAAAGTTCTTATGGATGATCATCAACTATTTAAAGTAGTAGGGCCAAGGCCTAGGTTCACTTATAGGCGAGGGCAAAACTTAAAAGAACTTTTACAACAATCTAAAGTGAAAACAAACAAGAAACATCTGGGGATGAAGAAATGTGGTGGGTGTCCCTATTGTAAATACATATCAGTAGGTACTAATATTGTGATGGCTGGGAGACAATATGATGTGAATGGCTCATATAATTGTAATTCCAAAGGAGTGGTCTATGTCGGTTTATGCAGGAATTGTCCTGCATTTTATATAGGAAAGACCGAAAGGCCACTCAAGAAAAGGATGTATGAGCATTTACATGCTATGAAAAATGGGGATTTAAATAATGCGCTGGCAAAGCATATTTGTCAGTATCCTGATCATGAATTTGCCTTCACAATTGTACACCAGACACAACCACATTTTAGGGGGGGTCCCTGGCAGCTTAAATTAGAAGAGCAGGAAGTATTCTGGCAGCTTCGAACAGCTGCGTATACCACTCCTGGACTTAATGAAGTCGTGTCTATCAAATGCATCCTAAAATTAAAAGCACTTAAGAGATAGAAAGTTTTTAAAGTTTTTAAAAAATTCCTTGGGTGAGATAATAATAATATTTTGATTAAATTTAAGAAATTTGTTAGAAATTATCCACCCTGGTATAGAAAATATTGCTCTCCTATACATGGGATATGAAACTACAGGTGTTTGAATTAAATTGATATCTGTACACATATATTGAAATATGAAATAGATAGAAAATGTTATATGTGTATAGCTGTATATTTATTTCTAATATTTAAGTGGGAATTAATATGTAATATGAATTTTAGAAATGTTGTTGAAAAATTTTTTGTAGGAGTTGAATATTACTAGATTTGCTTTGCATTCGCTTGCTGCTATTATGAATGATGTTTCAAACTAAAATATTGATGAAATTATGCTGATTAGTTGGCATATATATTTTATGGGGAGTGTTTGTTCTGGGGTTTAATACATATAGAGAGGTATATATATACTGTTTTAAGAATTTTAAAACATTCTAATTATTTAATTAATGATGTAATTGATGTGTTAATTGTATATAAGGGTTGAATGGGCATTTGCCCTTGTTTCGTTGTCTGAAGAAGGTGGGGAATTTTCCTACCGAAAGCGCTTACATTAATAAATTGTCCGTGCTCAGCCTTCAGCATAGCAGTCCGTTATTCCACTGGTCTATTGATTTTAGTTGTGCTATCTGTGTTGAGTTCATTAGTTTTGCTGTCTTTGGTTATTACTTTTTTATGGAGTTGCAGAGTTGTTTAAATTTTAGTAGGGCATTAAGTTGCTAATTTCTTTGGCATTGTTTCCACTTTTTGTCTCTTAGGAGCATGATCTGTTTAGTTTTCTTAGATAGCCAGGGAGAAGTTATAGCTTTAACTCTTTTGGTCCCGAGAGGAGCAAGGTTATTGAGTAGGTACAGAAAATTTTCATTAAAGTTGTTGATGGCATTGCAAAGAGGCAGAGTTCCTAAAGGTGTCCAGTCACTTAGTTTTGGGCAGTCTGAAAATGTTTGTGGGTTGAAGCTGGACAGGTTCCAGGTTTGAGTGTAGTGATGTTTATGAAAGGGGGAAGGGTACCAGTCAGCAAAGGCTGTTAGATGGTTACTAAGGGGGTCAGGAAGGATTCCTGAATTTGAGATTAGATTTGGATGAGACACTAAGATCCAGTCAATGATGGAGCTGGTGGTTTCATCTTTGTTTGGCCTGATTGGGGAGTTTATTAGCTGGGTGAAGTTAAGAGGTTGATTATTTGGGTAGGGGATTGAGAGTTAATGGTGACCCATTTAATGTTTATATTGCCTAGGATGAAGGTTTCATTTTTAATGTTAGAGGAAAACCAGGAGAGAATGTCTTCTAGTATTGGAATGTTATTACCTGGAGGGGATATAAAGAGCAGCTACACATATGGACTTGTGTTTGTTTAATTTTAAGACAGCTATGGTTAATTCAGAGTTGGCAAATTTTGGAGTGGAAGTATTGTATGTGGTAACTGAGTAGGTGGAAGAGTAGATTATGGCTACACCACCTCCTTTTTTGTTGGGCCTATCATTATGAATCATATGGTAGCCAGGTGGCAGGACTTCATTATATTTTATGTGTGGTTTCAGCCAAGTTTCTTAGATGGCAACTATGTCTGGCTGGCTGTGGGTAAGCCAGGCATATAAGTTAGGAATTTTATTACAGAGACTTTGGGCATTACTTGTGGTAATGTGAATGCTCTTAGGGGTGCAAGGGGATGATGGAAGGGGAGAGGAGATGGATAGGGGGGTTGGTCGGCCCGGGATTGGGGTGAATGTTGCCAGAAAGAGAGAGGGATAAAGTCTAATGTGGAGGGGGAATTTGAGAGGAGATAGGTAGAGTATTTGTTAGGAAGTGGAGGGTATGGTAAGTTAGAAGAGGGTATGATAGGTAGTACTTTCTGTTTATATGAGAGGGTTATGCTGATGGGTAGAGTTCACGGGTTATAGAGGAGAAAGAGGATGATGTAGTATGTTGGTAGTTAGAGGTATAGTGTATTGGAAGGATGTAAGAGGTGTAAGGAAATTGTGTAAGGTAATTAAGTGTGCTAAGGAGTGCAATTGGCAGTATTAAACTAAGGAAACGTGTTGGTGATAGACATTGTACTGATGGAGTTAATCACTTTAAGTTTGGTTTGTGAGTGTGTGGTGGAGGTGGTGCATGACTGGATGAAAGAGAGTGGGAGGAGTCAGTGATAAGTAAATGTGGAAGTAGTGGGGTGGGTGGGAACTGGGGGCAGGGGAGCAGAGTGAGCCTGAAGAGCGAACAGAGCGGGCAGAGCCAATCTATGCTGAACTGCTACAAAAACAATCATTGGAGCTCTATGGGGTAAGCATCTAATAGAATAATTCAAAAATCTTAACAGAAGTTATAATTAGAGGGATTTCAGATGTGATGTGGTTGAATGGGAACAGGAGGATAGGTAAGTAAAGCATGAGTGAGTCCTATAGTCAAAAGGAACAGGCAAAAATTAGGAGAAATACAAAAGTCAAAAGAAGCAGGCAGAAATTAGGAGAATTTAGACTAGGGAGATATTCTACCAGACAGACTTTTAACAAGGACGGAGGAGTGTAACTAGCAATATGGAGAGGGGGGAGTTAAAATAAGCTTATATGCAGCCTAAAAGAAAGAAAGTGGAGCCAGGTTGGATACAAAGGCACAAAATATTAGCATAAACACCACTTTATTCCATGCCAAGACTTCATCAGAATGCCACCAAAACAGACAAGTTTAAATACAAATACCAACCAATAAAAAACACAATCAATTACAATGTTTTAAAAAAGTGTACTTTTAAAAATGTATATATAGTGATGCAAAAAACACAATTTTCTTATGCAAATATACTCTGTGATTTTTAAAAAATAATTGATATTGACATCATTAAGTTCAGGTTCCCTATTATTACATAATTTAATTTGCCATAAAGCTTCTTTCTGCTCTAAATCAGTTTTAAAATCTCCACCCCTTAAGTCACTAACTCCTTGCATGAATCTGATTGAATATATGTACATGAATTTTTGGTGAAGTTTTCTGACTTTACAAATTCTGAATGTAATTTCTGCTGTGACTTGATTGATGTGTTGAATGATATTTTGTTCATGTTTAACAAAAAAGTGTACAGACAAGTCAGGGGGGTTGGCATGGGGTCCCCAGCAGCCCCTTCTTTTGCAAATATAGTAATGGGCTGGTGGGAACACAGTGCTAGAACCAGTAATGAAACAACATCATGTGTTGTATTTTAAGAGATTTATGGATGACTTGTTTTTTTATAATTTCTGGAGACTCTAGAAATGTGAATGAGTTTATATGTAGTTTAAATACAGAGTCTGATTTTTTAAAATTCACCTTAGGGGATGTAATGTCCAAGTTTAATTTTCTTGATGTTACTCTGGAATGGAATTTTGTTACAAACTAATTTATAAGCAGAATACATCATAAAAAAACTTTTATGAATAGTTATTTGCATTATACTAGTTTACATCCACGTTTCATAAGAGACAACATACCTAAAGGACAGTTTATTAGAGCGAGTTGTGTGACCAGTGAATATTGTCATTTAATAGAATAATTTGAGTTTATTATATCTATGTTTATAGATCAGGATTATGATGAAAAGTCACTGAGGGGACTAGGTAAGATGGTGTTAGATAAAAGAGAGAAACCATCCCCCTATTTTGAATGTGCCATTCATTAATTCCAAAGTTAGTAATAGCAGCAATGTTAGGTCAGACACCAATGTATTTTGTAGTTTGGACATGACTTTGGATAGTGGGACTATTAGAGAAATAATTAAGGAAAACTGGAAAATAATAGAGGGGAATCATGACCTTCATAGGATAGTAGGTCCCTTTCCACAATATGTGTATAAAAAATCAACATAATTTGAAATCATTATTTGAAAGAGATAGAACTAAACATGGAAGAGAAACCGTTAACACTAGTAAGTTAAGTGGAATGCACAAATGTGGAAGTTGTAATGTTTGTAGATTTATTTTAGAAGGACCTTTTGTAAATTTGTGTCATTTACCTTACACTATAAAAGTACCTGGATTTTTTAATTGTAAGAGCAAATGACTGGTTTATATAGGGGTCTGCATGGACTGTTCAGCTTTTTATATAGGAATGACTATCCAAGGCTTATTTGTTAGAATTAGGGAGCATTATTATAGTATTAAAAAGAAAGATCCAAAGACCTTCTTTTTTAGACATACATAAAGTGTCAAAATTATAATAAGTTTTTATTTTCTGTTTTGGAGCAAGGAGTTAGTGACTTAAGCGGTGGAGATTTTAAAACTGATTTAGAGCAGAAAGAACCTTTATGGCAAATTAAATAACGTTCTGATAGGGAACCTGGACTTAATGATGTTGTCACTATCAAGTGTTTTTTAAAAAATCGCAGAGTATATTTGCGTAGGTAAATTGTGTTTTTTGCATCACTGTAGGCTGCCCCAGTGGAATGTTTCTCCTGCAAAGTATATAGTTGATAGTAGTCTGTCATTCGACACCCATGTAGCTAAAGTAGTTAGGAAGACCTTCTACATTGCCCACCTTATCATGAAGGGATTCTCATCTAGATCAAGGGAGGTCATAGTTACCCTTTACTCATCACTCATCAGACCAATGATTGAGTACAATGCCCCATTCGGAATGTATCTGACCCGACACTTGCAGCAGCTGGAGAGGCCACAAAAGTTCCTCACCAAAAGGATAAAGGGTCTCAAAAATCTGTCCTATGCTGCCCGACTGAAAGAACTCCAGCTCTATTCAGTCGCTTACCGCTTGCTCAGAGGTGACCTTTGCCTAACATACAAGGCCATGTCAAACCCAGATTTGA
>NC_056732.1:1067761552-1067781552 GCF_019279795.1 Protopterus annectens
AGAGTGTGCTGGGAGGACTTGCCTTGTATCCTGGCTAAGGACTCCAATCTATAGTTGTGCCAGTGGGGAGTCTTACTGGGAATGTGAAGAGAAAGGAAGATTCCTGCCCCAGACTGAATGTGATCTCTGTGTGCTCTTAAGGGAATTTGTACTTTACTGTGTGTGTACTTGTTATCCTCCCAATGTGGATGCCCCTCACTGGTGTTAGTGGTGAGGATTGAGACTCCATGATTACTGGGTCAGTGCACATGTGTCACATATTAATTGTTCGGCAGTGGTGGGATATCCACATCAAATATTAATTGTTTGATTGTGGTGAGTTAGCCACATCAGATATTAATTGGCTTGTAGTGGTGTGGATAGTTAATTCCTGTAGCTTGCATACAGTGATCACTAAAGGTGTTTTTGTACTCTAAATCAGGCATGCACTGAACATTCAGAGTTCAGATCACAATTGTTTTATTACTTTTGTTAAATTAGTTAGTCAGGGAAAGCAGGCAAGCATGTCAGCAGAGGAGTATGGCAAGGTGACAAGGAGCCAGTTGGCTGAGATGTGCCAGGCTAAAGGACTGGCCCATGGAAACCTGACTAAAGCAGACATGATTGCAGCTTTGGTCACAGCTGCATTAGAAAATAGCAATGAGGAGGACAATCAGACTGGCCATGGAGATGTATAACACTCAGAGAATGGACAGCTCAACCTTTCTACAGACGACTGAAAAAATCCATCTGCAGCTAAAGATACTTAAGTTGGAGGCCAGGCATTTGGAAATAGAAGCTGAGGAGAAGGAGAGGCAGAGGCAACATGAAAAGGAGATGCTGACTCTTCACCAGAGTCATGGAGGTAATGGGGAAGGGAGTAACTGGACCCCAGAAGAACAAAAGGTCAGTGAGTGTCTTCCTCAATTTACAGAGAGGGGTAATTTTGATAGTTTCATTCATATGCTTGAGAGGGTAAGTAAACAGTATGATGGTGGCCAAAGGCTCTGGGTATGGTTCCTGACCCCTGTGCTGTCTAAACTATCTGATCATGATTTTTTTAATTACACTGCTGTAAAGAATTGTTTGCTATGATTTTTTAGGCTAATACCTGAAGCTTATAGGAAAAGATTTTGTGAGCATAGACGCAAGGCAGATGAATGTGTGTGTGAATATGTTGCTGAACTGGGCACTTATTTTCATAGGTGGGTGAGTGGATGTCAGGTCACCACTTTTGAAGGGCTGGCAGCCATTTTGGTGAGAGAACAAGTCCTTAGCACTTTGCCTGAGGACATATAGGAGCTGGTTTGCTGATAGAACATGTGCTACTTCAGATGAGTTGGGGAGGAAGGGAGACCTATACCTAGCAAGCAGGGCATCCATGCACAGGAAAGGGACACCCAGTCCTACTCATGGGTCTAAAGGAACCCATGGTAGGCAGCCTACACTGCCCCAACAGAATCTGCCAGTAGCAGAGGAAGCCAGTAGTCCAGGTACATGTCCAGGACGTAGGGTTAAATGTTTTGAATGTAAACAGTGGGGCCATGTAGCATATAGATGTCCACAAAGGCAAGATGTGGAACAAAAGGTGAGGGAGTCAGTAAGTGGGAAGGTCAAAATGCCAACAGTAGGTTGTCTTGAGATAACAAGGATACCAAACTACCACCAAAGTTTATATCCTATCATAGTGAATGGCAAAGTGGCCATTGCTAATAGAGACACAGCCTCTGACATAGTCATTGTGAAGCCTGCAATGGTTACAAAGAACATTACTTGCCTGGGCAGTCTACTCTAGTCAAAACTTTTTTGGGGGGGCACCCCATTCCAAATACCTTTGTCTAGGGTTCACCTTGACTGGGAGGGTGGAAAAGGAAGCCAGCAAGTAGGTGTGTTTGAGGATATACCTGCAGATGTCCTGACAGGGAATAATTTTGATAATGCAGTACCATATGCTCATGCAGTTACACACAGTCATGCTTGGAGACAAGCATGTTGGTTTGGTAGCCTGGGGGAGACCCAGACAGAACCACACACTTGCAGCCAGGACTGGTGAGGTGGTTACTTCAGGGAGGGAGCTACAGTGTGAGGTATTTTAAGGGAGACCAGTTACATGCTCTTTGTTCTCTCTGGAAGAGATTGGGGTTGAAGTTTTTTTTGGTTCTCATTGTCCTAGATATGGTTGGATTAGGTAGATTGGATTTAAGCCTGATGATGTAGGTTAGTGAGTGGTCACTTACATCATCAGGGAGGGTTTCAGCTTCATATGTCTGGGGATGATTTTTTATGAGAATCCAATGTAAGGTACTTTCTTTCTTATTAGGCTTGTTTATCCTAGTAGGGGAGGTAATGGTTTGAGCAAAACCAAAAAGGTTAATATGGCTGGTAGGGTGGCTACTGCTACAACACTTCCAATCAATGTTAAAATAACCTAGGATTATGGTTTCTTAAGATATATTTTGGGATAACAAACAAAGGATATTTTCTATGGTGGCAATGTTATTATCAGGAGGAAGATAGATACAGATAATATAGATGGATTTGAATGTGTTAAGTTGAAGCTTGGTAATAAGAATTTCAGTGTTGGAGTCATGAGGTGGTTTATAGTTGTAGGTAGTAATCTGTAACCCAGATTTAAATAGGATAGCTACACCACCACCCTTTTTGGTTGCATGGTCAAGTTGCAAAATATTATAACCGGGTGGGATGACTTCATTGTCTTTAGTTACAAGTTTTAACCAAGTTTCTGTTAAACAAAGAATGTCAAAGGAGTAGACTTCCAAGAGAGCATGGAGTTGTGCAACTTTGTTATTAATGTTACGTATGTTGAGGTGAGCTAATAAGAGTGAATTAGGTGGTTTGGTAAGGGAATGGATAGTAGAGGGGTTGGGGTTGAGGAGCTGAGTGGTAGTAGCAGTTGTTGGGCCTGGGTTTGGGTGAATGTCTCCATCTTTTAAAGAGAAGAGTAGTGTTTGAAGTCTAAGATTTGGGAATTTACTATATAGAGGTAGAGATTTTCTGAGATTAGGAGAGTCATATCTGATGTGGGCTATCGTATGGTATTTTGCTAGTAGATAGCTGGGTGTAGATGTTATGTTAACATGGTTAGTGAAAATAGGTAGAGAAGAAGAGGTAGATAGCTTATTGAGGTAGAGAAGGTGTGGATATAATGGGTGTTCATAGGAGGTTAGCAAGTAAGCTAAAGTTAGAGGTGGTAGAAGTGTAAGTATGAGTAACCTCTGTAAGAGGGCTGGGATGGGTAGCTTATACATCTGGAGGGTAAGTTGTTAGGTTGCAGTTATAGGTTTGGAGGTATTCTAGGTGTGGAAAGGAATAGGTGGAGGGTGTAGTGGGAGAGATAGGGAGTGGTAAGTGAAAGGAGGGAATTTGAGTTAAGTGGCCAATGGTGAAGGGTTTGTGATTGGTGGAAGAGGGAAGGGGTGTGGTTAGATGGTAGAACAGTAGGACCCCTGGGGGTGGGTTTGATTTGGGGGTAGGGTAGGGGAGAGGAGTGAGCCCACTGGGTGAACAAAGCGGGTAGAGTCAAGTGAAGGAGAAGCTAAAGAAGAAACTATCAGCAATGCTAGTAACTGAGGAAAAGTTAGGCAAGTTAGGAGTGGGAAAGATGAGAGATAAAACAGAAGTCTGAGAAAAAAACAGGTGGGTGTAGACAGTTGAAGTAAAGGGTAAGTGAGAAAATAAGAGCAGGTCTAGGACTTAAGATATGTAGGGTAATTACAGAATAAATACAGCAGGATAAGCAGGAGATAAAGGATGGGATAAGGGTGCCAACTAGTGGGCAGATCTAGTATTGCAGGTAAGTATGTAAGGGAGCTAGCTGGTTTAGAACTAGGGAAGGAGTGATAGCTAGTAAAGAGGGTTATTATAAAGTAGAAAAGGTTTGTTGCATACAGGGTAGATAGGAGGGGGGGTAAAGGCTGCTGGCTGTTCAGGCTCGTAGCATACTTTAGAACCTCTGAAGCAATAGTAGGTGGTAGTCAGCTTTACAAGCAGGACTTAGACAACCACATACTTTCTTGCTTCCTTGAAAGAGGGTGCAGGGAAAATAAGGCTGTTAGATGAAACTGCAGGTATTTAGATAGGGTCCTTTGTCACCAGGTAGGTAGGTTCTTAGAAACTATATCAGGAACAGTGCAATGGGGAGCAGGGTACTTTAGGTTGAAAGAAAGGCAAACATGGAGGAGAGAAAAAAAGTTCGCACATAGCAGGTAGTTATGACAATTAAACAAAAAAGCTTTACATGAAGACACAATTAATAAAGTAGCTTATATTCATGCCCTTATTTTTGAAAGAAGCTATTGGAATCACTTTTAAGCTAGTAGTACAGTGACATTATAAAGTAGTCTAAACTATCATTCAGAGGAACTCTGAATCAGGTTTACTGAAATTGGGAGCTAGCAAAAACAAAAACATAAGCTTCTAATATACAAATATAAACTAAACCAGCAAAAATAAAAAATAACTGGAAAGCTACCTTAGAAAGAAATTATTGTTCTACTCCATGCTGGGACAGTGAGTTTACAGTGTGGAATACAACACTGAAAAAAAGAAAAATAATACTGTCACTTACTAGAGATGCTACACCTGGAGGGCTTTCAGCTGCAATTAGAGCAAATATGGCATCCAGGGTTTTTAAAACCTTTGGTGTGTTGTACCTGAGCAATCACTTGGGGGTGGGGGAAGGGAGAGAAACCTGCAATTGGAATTTAAAGTAGCAGGGGAGAATCCAAGGGACTCT
This sequence comes from Protopterus annectens, assembly GCF_019279795.1. Classification (NCBI taxonomy): domain Eukaryota; kingdom Metazoa; phylum Chordata; order Ceratodontiformes; family Protopteridae; genus Protopterus; species Protopterus annectens. Next base: position 1,067,766,288 of record NC_056732.1, read on the forward strand.
GCTAAACCTAGCTAATTATCAAGGACAGCCAAGGAAATAAGGTAAACATATAGGCACCCTTGTTCAAGGACTGGAAGGTTTCTCCAAGAAATACTATGTGTAGGGATACACCACAGGTGGAAGTTGTATGCTGCTTACTAGTCTGCAATGGCAGATTTTATTCTCTTTTATATTTGTATTTCCCTTTGCTCATTGTTTGCTGCACAATGTAGCTAAAGATAAAAGCAGCTGCAGACTTTGCACCTCTGTTTGGTGTTTCGTGAAGAACAAGTATTGAGGAGGAGGGACTGAAGGCTATGACTATTGAGAGGGGATAAATACCTTCACATATAACAAATTATCAACAGTGAAATGGAATGAAAGGTGTGGGGGTGGGCTAAGAAGAAGAAGGTTTGCAGCTATTGCCCTTGGGGTATGCACTCTAGCTGACTGTAACAGATTTTAGCAAGGCATAACAGTAGTTACAAAAGCTGGCACCTACACTACATAAGCGGCAACAACAAGGTTCCTGGAGTTAAACCAGGGGCTGCAGTCTATTTTTGGATGATTGCTGGTTAGAGTGTTCTTTGCTTTTAGCTGGAGTGAGAGGATTCCTTGCTCACACAAGTGTGTGTGTGTGTGTGTTGGGGGGTGTGGGGGAGTGACCCAAAGCAATCAGGTCCTCAGTGGCTACTACACAAGGGGCAACAACAAGGTTCCTGGAGTTAAACCAGGGGCTGCAGTCTATTTTTGGATGATTGCTGGTTATATTTTCTTTGCTTTTAGCTGAAGTGAGAGGATTCCTTGCTCACACAAGTGGGGGGGACCCAAAGCGATCAGGTCCTCAATGGCTAATACACAAGCGGCAACAATAACGTTCCTGGAGTTAAACCAGGGGCTGCAGTCTATTTCTGGATGATTGCTGGTTAGAGTTTGCTTTTAGCTGGAGTGAGAATATTCCTTGCTCACAAAAGGAGGGGGGGGACCCAAAGCAATCAGGTCCTCAGTGGCTTAGAGATGCTACACCTGGAGGCTTCCAGCTGCAATGAGCTATGACAACAAAGAAACAAAGTCTATTTTTGTATGTTTGCTGGTTAGAGTTTTCTTTGCTTTTAGCTGGAGTGAGAGGATTCCTTGCTCACACAAGTGGGGGCGGACCCAAAGCAATCAGGTTCTCAGTGGCTTAGAGATGCTACACCTGGAGGGCATTCAGCTGCAATGAGCTATGACAACAAAGAGAAGAAGGCTGAGTTATGGGCAGGCAAGGAGAGGTAGAATTCAGACAGCTTAGCAAGGCCAAGTTATATCAATAGTATAATGCATACACAAGTGCACAATGCCCTTATGAAAGGTGAATTTATAAGGCAATAGTAATAATAGTTACATAGGATCATAGGAAGATACTAGGCTATTGGCCCTGAAGCCCTTACAAGCCTAGCCAAGAATTCAGTCCATGTTCCAATAAGTCAGTACCCTATGCCACTGTCCTGCAGGGACACAGGTAGAATCCCAGGGGTGTATTTTCTGTTCTCCATCCAGTTATCCAGGTTGCACTTAAAAAGGTTTAATGAGGTACTGTGCTTTACATGGAGATGGAGTCTATTCCATAATAGGGGGAGTCTCTGGGACATAAATCTGTCCCACCAACAAGTCCTATTGATGTTACATACCAGATTGAGGTCACAAGTGTGGCTTACTTGAGTGGAGTTTGACTTGCAGATATGCAGCAGTCCCATCAGGGTGGGGTCTGAGATTGCTTTGTATGCCAGGCAGAGGTCACTTCTGAGGAGTCTGTAGGAAACTGAGTAGAGGGACAGGGATTTTAGCCTATCTGTGTAGGGTAGATGTTTGAGGCCCTGGATTCTCCGGGTGAGGAACGTCTATGGTCTCTCCAGCTGCTGCATATGCTTTGTGAGGTACATGCCAAAAGGGGCATTGTACTCAATAATGGGTCTTATAAGGGAAGAATACAGGGATGTCATGACCACCTTATCCTTGGATGAGACACCCTTACTAATGAGGTGGGCCATGCAGAAGCTTTCCATACAACGGAGGCAATATGATGGGCAAAAGTCAGTTTGATATCAGCCTGGGTGCCCAAGTTCCTCACGACTGACTGCGTGCTTAGCACCTTATTATCAATGTCATAATTTGTGGGGATGTCACTCTCCCTAAAAGGGATGATGATGCATTTTTGGCATTCAGTTTGAGGCCATGTTTCTGGCACCAGTCATTTGTTTGGGTGAGACCTTCTTGGAGGATGTCCACATCACTAGGAGAATTGATGACAGCAGCCAGCTTGCAGTCATCTGCAAACTTGGTCAGCCATAGCCCACTAGATTTGGCCTGCACCTCCGAGAAGTATATCCCAAACAGCAGAGGTGCCAAGACTGATTCCTGGGGTACACTGCTTTTTACAAATATAATGCATGAAGTGAAGCTTATCTGTAGACTTGAAATTTGTAGCAAACACTGTAAAACATTAACACAGCAGAGCTGATTTTACATAGAGTATGTGATCTGTTACACAGATATGTAAATCTGCATACACTCATCTGCTATTTCCTGCTAGCAAATCAGACTTTTGTTAAAATATAAAATTATTGACACTCTTTTCATAATTTAGTCTACTTTTACTTGGGTTAAGCCAGCTCACATTGACAGACCCATGGTATGGCAGCAGATAAAGTTAACTTGGACCATTTAAACTGCCATTTCCTTATTCACTAGTACTGTTAGTTGCCTAGTTCTTCCCACTTCTTATCAGAACTAACTTCTCTCCAAATAATACCTCAGTACCTCACTGTTTCCATCCACGTACCATTGCTATGAAGGCTGCTGTATGTATCTACTAGTCTTTTCCTGAAAAAAATACTTCTTCACATATGCCCTCTTTTATCTTGAAACTGCATTTTTTTATTGTCTTAATATTAGATTTTCTGAAGTGTTTCAATTCTGGAGTCTGCTAACTCTTCACAGATACTATAAATGTGTGCCCCATTCCAGCTTTCTTGAACAGCTTGCATTTGAATTGTTTTGGGCTCTCTATCTATTTTTTTTTGTAGAATGTGCGCCATTTTTCTTGCAAGATTCAAAATTGTTTCTCTTATGTCTACTTTCTCAAAGTGTTAGGAATCACTAGCATCACTAGGAATCACTAGCATTACATACAGTAATCAGACGATACCTCTCCGACTGTTTACACAGAGTTCCTTTCTTTCTCCTTTGATAACCACCTAATGTGCAGTCTGGTATTCCTAACCCTCCTTGCTAATTATTCATACATCTTCAATTACATTTAGGTCATCTGATACAATCAGTCTAAGTCCTTGCCAACTTCTTATACTACTTATTTCGGGTCCACTTCACATGATAGAAAACTCAAAATACTGAAATTCATTTGACTGAGACCACAATCCCGAATTTTCAAAATACTGAAAACTCATTTGACTGACTTTCATTATAATGAAAGCTTAAAATGCTGAATTTCCAAATACTAAATTTTAAGCCATAGACATGACGTGTGTTTCCTTTCACCCAAGAATTGCTTAACATAACAAAAAATGCACAGATCCATGAATACTAAACATTTCATCACAAACAACATTAACAATCACAAAACTTAGGTTCACATTACCAAATAATCCATGCAATATCACCAACAATTAATCTCACCAAATGAGAACTATAAAAGAAAATAATGCACACATACAACACCAACAACTAACTTTTTCCAAAATTAAAAACTACTTACTTATCTTATTAACAAAAAACGGATGATATAAAACCAAACTAGGTGGAGGGAGGGCTATACCCCACACCCCCCAAGCTATATATACTAACTCCAGGATCACACTACAGTGGGAAGAGGGCATATACCCTTTACTTATCCTACAGTACTGTACACACTGCCATTTGGTATTTTGAAATTTAGCAGTGTCAGCTTTTATTATAATGAAAGTCAGTCAAATGAGTTTTTGGTGTTTTGAAAACTCGGGATTGTGGTCTCGGTCAAATGAATTTCAGTATTTTGAGTTTTCAGTCATGTGAAGTGGACCCCTTGTTTCATATGTGTACTCTTTGCCTACATTTTTTTCTAGATGTATTACTCTGCATTTTTACTCTGAGGATTTTTGGCTACCATGTTTCTTGCCATTACTCTTGCCTTGTCAAATCCCTCATCATCAGTGAATCATCTACATCCCATATCACGTTACTGCAGATTTTAGCTGTCATCTGCAAAAAGGCATACTTTTAAGACCTTAAACAATCTCAGTATTATATAGTAAAAGGCATGGACTGGCTTCACAAACTCCTTTGCTTAGCTGCAAGGGGGCATCTACAGCTAAGAAGTGTACAGCAGAGGTCATTCATGATTCTGAAACCTAATGATCACTAAGCATAAGGAACCTGTAAGTCAGGCAAGCTTTTGCTGTCTAGTAACATAATAAAGTGTGATGTGTGATTGGATAAAATTCAATCATATAATGCTGAGTTTTATTTATGATTCAATGATGCATGCTGAAAAAATCAAGTCACCAGTAAGGAAATTTGCAGACTGTAATTTAAAGATATAAATAACACAGCTATATAGTTCTGGTAGCTAGAACTTCTTTCAAAATAAAATTGTCATCATTTATCTTTCAGTATGCAAACACTTCTCGGCAACCCAGTGTGTTGTGCAGCCCACAAAGATCCCCTGGCTGAAATAAGTCACTATGAGATCAGGTGGCTGGAGGTAAATGGCTATTCAATGAAAGTGAGATGCAGTAAGTAACCACAGGATTTAGTACATTCATCAGTTATTAATAAGGGCTCTGTTTGGCGCCATCTTTTAGAATCTCACTGTCATTCAGCATTAGCCTAACAGCTTAGTACAAAAAAAAGCAAAATTGTAAGATAAGTTTTCTGAATTCTGCCTAGATCTAGCAAACACACTATGTACAGTACTATAAGTTCCATTGGTGGCTGTAGTGTGTAAACTCATCAAGAAAAAGAAAATCCTCTAATGTGAAGTTTATAAAATATGTGCAATTAACTTACAGTTACAGTAAATCTCTCAGAAAGGAACAGTTCAATGACTTCTGGTGTTTACCTTTTGGGACAGCAATAATAAGTAAGTAAACAGAACCAGCCAGTATTAAAGAGAAGGCCTGACATATCTTCCTTCCAAACTTTTCCAAGAGAAATATGCATCCCAAGCGAGCTGGTAGCTCCACAAGACCAAATATGAACTGTGTAAGATAAATGTCCACACCAAAACTGCCAACATTTAGGGATAGCCCATAATGCACAAGGCTGGTAACAAACCTATGGTGAAGAAGAAAAAAGTTATTAAACTAAAGACTTGTATTTTGAAATAAATAAGCACAAAATTATATGTTTTCTTTCCACTCTAGGATCAGAAGTTGTAACAAGGTAACACTGTCTATCAAAAATGATATAATATAATATAATGAGTCAAACAAAATATAACTTAAAAAGTGGGGTTATATAATACTGAAGCAAGCAAAACATTCTTACAAAGTGATGCTGCTTTCAAAATAAAGCACTAAGAACTTTTCATTTGTTAGACACAAACACAAGAGGTTCCTTGTTACTGTCCATCTTCAGTATATTCATCAAGATATGAAAGCAACTTAAGGCAAGAGATTTATAATTCAGAATAAAATGGCAGGAAACTAAGATTACACATAGTGCAAAGTTCTGTGAAGATTAATGTAATGTTATCAATCATGGCAGAACTACAGACTTTAAGTACTGAAACAAAGTATGGACTTGTCTCATGTATCTTCTGGAAAATACTTTCCAATCATAGTCCATAATTTTAATTGACAGTAAAAATATACAATCATCATTCAGAGTATGTCAAAGCTGTTACACCTCCATATATTAGTATACAGTATATTGTTAATCATTACTTCATCCATGCAGTAGTTTTCCTTTACACAAACAAGGCTGTATTCATTACAGATGTTGTAACAAGACAATGACAAACCATAAAGATATATCATTTATGTTTCTAACTGCAAGCAAACAAAGTTTCATAATCCTTTGTTTTATAACAAAGCAGTGCTATGATCTTCATTTACCTATGCCTCACAGATTACAAACAAGTTTCTCATCTACTGAAATCTGTTTTGACAGATGTAATACCTGAAATAATTCTCACAGAAAAAAATCTACTCTGACACTCATATTTTTGATATGTATCAAATACTAAACAGAAATAGGCTTAGAACTCTGCATTCTTTTGTCTATTTCACTGGAGGATGGGCAAAAACTAATGCAACAGTATTAGTCAGATTCTACTAGCCATACACAATAAAAATATAGGGAACTTCTGTGCTTCTTATCCAGAACACCAGAAAACTGCATCTCTTCCTGGATATAAAAGTCCCACTTTAATGTACTGCCATGAAAATCATGGAGCCATTAGTAAAATCAAGCAATTGGTCATAGAACAAACTACTCATAATATAATATGCTATTGAATTTCCAGCTTTGCAGTGCCTTTATGCAAAGCTAATGATAAGGCTATTGATATGGAACTGCTACTGTTATTCTTCAAAGTATGTGTCCCTAAAGAGATATTTACAGACCAATCACTCTCTTTATGGCAGGTATAAACACTCTCTTTATGGCAGGTATACTGCATCAGTTAAGTCTGTGCTATAAAGTGAAACAGTTGAATAATCCATCTACTGACTGCAGCCTAATGGTAAGTAGAAAGGTTTAACAAAACACTAAAATTCATGCTAAGGTAAGTTATTGATACATCTGTAAAACTGGAGCAAGTTATTGCCTTGCTTACTGTTTGCAATCAGAGAAGCACAACAAGCTTCAGCTAACTTACCCCATTTGAAGTTATGTACAGCAGGCACCTGAGAGAGTATCTAGACATTGGTAAGGAAACTTGCAGAAAAAAATGAAATCATTTAAAAGTTTGATGGAAAATGATATGCTAGTAATTCACATACTAAGGTAACAAATGCAGAGAGGCCAGGAAGTGCAAGTTTATAATAAAAAACCTAACTTAGAGAATTAACCCATGAGATCAGGCACTAGTGTTAGTGTCCTCCAAAGAAAACAAACTACTGGTCATATAACAGGAGCCATTTGAGGAGAAGAAAATAATAAATGTTATTAACTATAAAGTTAGCCAGCCAGGAAAATGAAAAGATAAGAGCAAATGTATCACATTGATGTGCTAAGGCAACAGAAGGAAGAAGAAAGCTCTATTTTGATCTTACAAGCTGGAGTTCATAACACAGAGACCAGAGAATCTCTGCCTATACTGCAATTAGAGAAATCCTTTTGTAAAGTTCTGTACAGCAGGCACCTGAGAGTATCTAGACATTGGTAAGGAAACGTGCAGAAAAAAAATGACATCATTTAAAAGTTTGATAGAAAATGATATGCTAGCCATGTGAGAAACTTTTATTAGGATATAAAGGAGTATTTACATAAACGAATACCAGAATTAACTGATAAAACATAATATGAGGCAATACCTGGAATAAAAGTTACCCAGAGACCTTACAAAGTACAAGAAGCACAAAACAGTGGGAGAATAAGTTGAAAAATGCTCAAACTAGATATGTCTGAAGAGTCATAGAAAAACAGGAGTAACCCAGTACTGCCTCTCTTTAAACTTGATAGAAGCATTAGATTATGTAATGACTATAGGCTGACTAGCAGTTCAAAGTTTGATACTTATCCCATGCCCAGAATTCATGAGTTCATAGAACACTTAGGGATGGCAGACATTTGACATCACTGGACATGGCAAAGGGATACTGTCAGATACCACTTATCCTATCTGCCAAAGAAAAAACAGTTTTTGTATTTTCTGATGGTCTGTTTCAATATAAAGTGTTACCATCCGGCCTACTTGGAGCCCCAGTCACCTTTCAGAGGCTGGTGGGTAAAATATTGAAACCCATTCATGATGTGGTCATTCACTTAGAGAACTGGGAAGTTCACTTATCCAAACAGCAGGCTGTGTTAAAATCCATTATACATGCAGGTTTGACTATTATGGCTTTAAAGTTAACTAACTATGGCAGAAGCCAAGTATTTAGACTGCCATATAGGAAAAGAGGCAGTAAGATTTGACTAGAAACAACAGAGGCCTTAAAATACTGTCCTGTATCCCCTACCAAATAACAGATAAAAGTCTTATTTTGGATTAACTGGATACTACATGAAGTTTGTGCCTAATGTTGAGACTACTTCCAGTCCTTTGACAGATCTCACAAGAAGAAAAGCTACTGTCAGGGTACAATGGTCTCTTAAGGTGAGAAGGATTTAATGAACTAAAATGGATCCTATGTTGCGAGCCTATGTTAGTAATTACTGATTCTACTAAAGTGTTTTTGTAGCTGATAGGTATATTAGAGGAAGATTTGGGAATGTGATATCACATGACATTAAAGGTGAAGAACACTCTAGGTATGATATCAGTAGGAAACTGTGGAATGCAAAAAGGAGATACTTAGCTATTGAAAGAGAGAGTCTAGCAATAAAATGGGCCTTTTATGCCTTGAAATATTATTTGATAAATAAGCACTTCAGTTTGTTAACAGATCATGTCCTTTTTTCAATGGTTAAGTAGGCAAACTGATGGCAGTACAAACGTGTTAATCAGCACTTTCACTTTCAATATGCAGTGACCCACAAGCCCAGCCTATTTAAAAGAAATGCTGATGGGTTGTCCAGGACCTACAACCCATCTTTATGATTTCAAACCACCTAGTTTTGTGCTAGGAAGAGGTCAGTTGAAACATGTTGACCAGATAATGTGTCAGGTGCCTTTATGTATGCACTGTAGTATGAACGTGAAGATATTCACCCAGCAGTATGCTAGATAAGGTCGTAATTACTAATTAGATAGTTCCTCACTTGTTCAAGCTTGGATTTATCCATCCCATGGTCAGTTATTATATATTACTCCTAATGAGAATAATTGGGATTGTATCATAGATAACTTGAGGGGACCTATGCATGGGATAAAACATTTAGGTTATGCCTCTGTCCATTACTAGTAGAGAGTGCAGTCCAGGGGTAATGTTTCAGTTTCCCATCTATAGATCTAAGTTGTGCTTGAAAAGTGACAGGGATGAACTTTGTTTTATGTGGATGGAGAGTCTGTTTCATAGCATCAGTATCCTCTGCGTGATATACCTGTCCCTCCAAACCATTCTGTTGATGTTGCAGAAAAGGTTTAGATCCATAGATTGATTATTTCGGATGCTATTTGACTTGCTGATTTGCAATAAATCCATCAGTAATGGGTCAGGAGATGGCACTTATATGCCTGACACAGATCAGCTCTTTGCAGTCTGTAGGATACTGAATATAGTGACAGGGCTTTGAGTCAGTCTGTGTTGGTTAGGCCTTGTATCCTTTTAGTAAGGTATATCTGTGGGCATTTCAGTTGTTTCATGTGTCTGGACAGATACATGTCAAAGGGGACATTATACTCAATGACTGAGTAAAGGGGTGCAATGACATCCGTAGATCTAGACACAATCCCTAATCCCTAAACTCTGCAATATAGAAGAAATTTATTACAACAATAGGCACATGTTGGTCAAAAGTTGGTCAAAAGTTAGGTCACACTGTCTGTGTAAGTTCCTAAATCCTGAACAACTGGGTCAACTCCTAGGGGTGTATTGTCAGTGCAGTAGTTCCCTGAGGTAGATGACTTCCCAAAGGTTACAATAATGCATTTTTGGCATTTAGTAAATTCTATAAATCAGTTATAAAATGTGTAAAGTATAAATGCAATTAAATAGACATACTCGTAGAGTGAGATAAAATGGTGCTATCCCAAACAGAACCAAGACGCTATCCTCCAAAAAAAGGAATCCAATCTGGTGGTCTCCTGCCATAAACAAACTGTACAACAGAAGGAAGAAACTGTTGCAAAAGAGAGTAAAATCTCACGAGTGGAGGAGCTCCCTGGACAGCCGCAGTAAGAAGCTGCGATACCTGATAACATCCTACAAAGCTAGTTACGAAAACAAAATCGTCACTGATTCTAAAGACAACCACAAACATTCTATAGCTATGTCAAGAATCTCAATGGCAACAGTCAGATCTGCTCTGAGTTACAGCACAATGGCACTAAATATACAGACCCAACTGATATGGCCAACATCCTGGAAGATAAGCTTAGTGCTAACTTTACCCCCCTCTCACCCCTAAAGAGCCCATTTCTATACTGGAAGAATGCAAAGTTCCTGTAATTATGGCTGCACAGGTAAAAAACACACTCTCCAAAGCCAAGAACACAGCATCCAAGGGACCAGACAACATCCCAGGCTGCGTTCTACATGAACTACAGAACGAACTGGCACCCCACCTAAGTACCATGTTCAATCATAGCCTCACCTCAGGCTTTGTGCCTGCTGAATGGCGCACAGCAATGGTTATCCCACTCCACAAGGGGGAGCCACCATAGACCCCGGGAACTACCGCCCCATTAGCCTGACGAGTCTAGTCTGCAAGGCCATGGAACGTATCATCATGGAACTTATAAACAAAGACATTGGTAATCTCCAAACTCTGGACCCCACCCAGTTTGGGTTTGTAAAAGGCAGATCATGTCTCCTAAACCTGATAGACTTCTTTGAAGCAGTCACCAAAGCCGTAGACAAGGGTAAGGTGGTTCACACAGCCTATCTAGATCTTGCCAAGGCTTTTGACACCATCTCCCACTCTGGAATTATAGATAAACTCACTAAACTAGGTATAAATCCCTTATGTCACAAAATGGGTTGCCAACTGGCTCACTGACAGAAGCCACACTGTGAAAGTAGCAGACTCCAAATCCGACTTCAGACCAGTGACAAGTGGTGTACCACAGGGTTCAGTCCTGGGTCCTCTCCTGTTTGGTATCTACTTCTCTGAAGCACAGGCTAACACAGAAGGTCTTTGGCTAATGAAGTTTGCAGATGACTGCAAACTAGGAACCATAATCGAAACTCCTAACGATGTGGACATCCTACAAAAAGACCTCGCGGAGACAGATGCCTGGTGTCAAAGCCATGGCCTCAAGCTCAATGCCAAAAAGTGCATTATCATCCCCTTTGGTAAAAACTCTGTATCCATGAACTACAACATAGGTGGTAGTATACTTAACACCAAAGTGTGATAAGAGACCTTGAGACACAGGTGGACAGTAGCCTCTCCTTTCATAATCACATTGCCACAGTAGTCAGGAAATCCTTCTACGTGGCACACCTCATCACAAAAGGTTTCTCATCCAGAAAAAAAGAGGTCATTGTTCCCCTCTACTCATCACTCATTAGACCCATTATAGAGTACAACGCCCCTCTTGGTATGTACCTCACAAGACATCTACAACAACTGGAACGGCTGCAGAAATACCTCACAAAGAGGATTACTGGCCTCAAACAGATGCCCTACGCAGACCATCTCAGAAAGCTCCAGCTTTACTCCGTCGCATATCGCCTACTCAGAGGTGATCTCTGCCTAACATACAAAGCTATGTCAAACCCAGAGCTGTTGGACATGCTCCACTTAAAGAAATACCAATCCCTCAGAGCTACACGCTCTAGGGACCTAAACCTTGTCACCACAATAAACAGAACATGCCGGAGGGATAGATTCCTGTCCCAGAGACTTCCCATACTCTGGAATAAACTACCTATCTATATAAAACAAAGCTCCTCATTAGCACTCTTCAAGAAAAATCTTGATGACTGGATGGGAAATAGGAAATTTACCCGGGGATCACCTCTGTGGCTCTGCTCGACAGTGGCACAGGAAAATAATTTTCTTGGGTGGCAAAAGCCAGGGTACCTTTTTGGCTGGGCTTGTATAGGCCCTAGGGTTGATAGCCTAATACCTACCTATGAACCTATGAACCTATGAAAAGTCTGAATGTCTGTTTGGAACAATGGTTAGATGATAGAGAACCACAGCTAGCTCTTATGCTATGAAACTGTAGTAATCTGCTTGCTAAAATGTAACAATCAGCTTGCTACAGCTATATCATCACACACGTAGTGCTGTAGAGCTTTAGCCATCAGTGCAAATACAGCATCAGAATTCATGTATGAAGCAACAATACCTCAAGAGACCAAGTACTTGCACCCTTGCACTCTGAAAAATATTACAATCTTCTCAGATTTCACTATTAGTGAGAAAGTCACTGACTTTTTATACTACCCAGGTCAGTTCTGAAAATGGACACTGCTCAGTAAGGCCAACTCTATCAACAAAATGTAAAATAAATAAAATTTGAATGTTCATTTTTATAGAAGTATTAAGCTTTGATAGCTTTGTGGTGGGAAAACAAATATTCAAAACAACGTGTTGCAAAATCTGTGAAATGAAAACTCCTATTTTGAAAATTTATGTGACATCCCCAAACAGAAAGCTGTGACACTAATAAATGAGTGAATTTCATTTTAATTTCTTTTTATTTTATACATGAAATTTTCAGCACCTTTTGATTTAATTAAAGCATTCAGTCTTTTTGGGTAGGAGTCTATCAGCATGACACATCTTGACTTGACAATATTTGCCCACTCTTCCTTGCAAAAGCACTCCAAATCTGTCAGATTGTGAGGGCATCTCTTGTGCACAGCCCTCTTCAGGTCACTGCACAGATTTTCTATTGGATTCAGGTCTGGGCTCTGGCTGGGCCATTTCAAAACTTTAATTTTCTTCTGGTGAAGCCATTCTTTTGTTGATTTGGATGTATGCTTGGGGTCATTGTCATGTTGAAAGGTGAAATTCCTCTTCATATTCAGCTTTCTAGCAGATGCCTGAAGGTTTTGCACCAAAAGTGACTAGTATTTGGAACTGTTAATAATTCCCTCCACCTTGACTAAAGACCCAGTTCCAGCTGAAGAAAAGCAACCCCAAAGTATGATACTGCCACCACCATGCTTCACCATGGGGATGGTGTTCTTTTGGTGATGCAAAGTGTTGTTTTTGCGCCAAACGTACCTTTTGGAATTGTGGCCAAGAAGTTCAACCTTGGTCTCATCAGACCATAACACATTTTCCCACATGCTTTTGGGAGACTTGATGCATTGTTTTGCAAATTTTAGCTGGGCCTGGATGCTTTTCTGTGTAAGAAAAGGCTTCCTTCTTGCAACCCTACCCCATAGTCCAGACATATGGAGAATATGGGAAATTATTGTCACATGTAGTACACAACAAGTACTTATCAGAAATTCGTGCAGCTCCTTCAGTGTTCTTGTGGGTCTCTTGGCAGCCTCGCTGACTAATTTTCATCTTGTCTTTTGGAGGGATGCCCATTTCTTTGCAACATCACTGTTGTCCCATATTTTCTCCACTCTTTGGTGTCTGTCTTCACTGTGTTCCATGGCATATCCAATGTTGTGGAAATATTTTTGTACCCTTCTCCTGACTGATATCTTTCAACAATGAGATCCATTTGATGCTTTGTAAGCTCTCTGCAAACCATGGCTTCTGCTGTAGCTGCCAACTGAGTAAATGTCAGGAAAATCTTACTAAGATAGCTGAACTTTATTTGGGGTTAATCAGAGTCTCTTTAATTGATGGCAGGAGTGTACCCAAGAAGACTAAATGCTGTAATTAAATCAAAAGGTGATTCTACAAATTATCAGTTTAAGGATGTGCACACACAATAAAGTATTAGTTTAAGGGTGTGCACACTTATGCAACCAGCATATTGTACATTTTTTTATTTTTTCCCTAACAGATTTGTTTGTTTTTCAATTGAATTGTACAGGTTATAGGTCACATTAAAGGTGGGAAAAGTTTTGAAATGAGTTATTGTGGTTTCATTTTTTATATCACAAAAACCTGGCATTTTAACAGGGGTGTGCAAACTTTTTATATCCACTGTATGTCGTGAATTGTTGCTGGCATTGAATAAAGTCTGAAATCCTCATTATATTTAAAAAAAAAACTGCTGCCCTGGATTATTACTGAGATTTCCTGTGGCAAGGGTACAGGGTTTGAATCCTTTTATTTACCTTTTTTAAAAGTGTTATTATTTTATTATGTCACATCACTAGTGCTGCTGCAGAGGACTAACATACTTGATGGAGGATACAGGGTTAGAATCCCTTTTAGTGCCTATAAGGCACACTACTTATAGCATCCCTTGTGTCTAGTAATTCCCTGTGCCATTTTTTTAATTAAGTGCCATTAAGGCAAGCTATATAGAGTACCCCTTGTGTCTATTGCCCCACTGACCCATGTTTTCAGAATTCTTCTTGGTGTCTAGTGGTTTCCCCATATGCATTATTTTTAGGTGCCATTAAGGCACAATATTTAAAAGTTCTCCCTGGAATGTAGTGGTTCCCCCCACACTCTTTATGTGTATGCGCCATTAAGGCATGATGATAAAGGATATCTCTGGTGGCTAATGTTCTCCCTGTCCCACATCTTTAGTTATCATGGGTGAGAAGTGGTCCCCTGACCCACTTCTTTAGACTAATGCCTTAAACTCTGGTGTCTAGTGCTCTGTCTGACCCAATGCTGCATACCTTGAGCATTACTGTAGGGGTGAGGATGTATAGGAGTATGACAGCCAGCCTAACCTCCACAACATAAACACATTCATACACACACACACACACACACACACACACACACACACACACACACACACACACACACACACACACACCCCTAACATACCTGCTCATTAGCTAGCTTACTGCCAACTCTCACATACAGATAATCACACCCCCCCTAACAGTTCCTGATCACTAAACTCCCCAGTATTTACCTGTACCATGATGGATGAACACAGCCTTTTGGCAATGTTCATTACCACGAGCAGCCAGGAGCAGCTGTGCTAAGTTATATAACTGAAGGATTCTCTGAATCACCCAGCTGCATAATTACCTCATTGTAAGCAGTTCCAGTGGACATCACATAGCTAATTAGCATATGCCTCTTCTCCAGAATGCCTAATTTGTGATTAACACAGCTGTGGAGATAGCCCACCACAGTGTTTCATGTATTTATACAAAAGCACTGCAGCATGGCCTATCTCTGAGTTCTTGAATTCCAGAAAGGTACTTCAAGGTGTACACCTTGTGGTAATTTCTCTGAATTTTGTCCATGGTATTTTTGCAGTAAATTTTATTTAGTTATTGGCAGCATCCAGAAGGGATTTCAATAATTTCAGTATTAGTTTAAGGGTGTGCACACACAACAAAGTATTAGTTTAAGGGTGTGCACGCTTATGCAACCAGCATATTGTATGTTTTTTTATTTTTTTATATTTTTCCCCTAATAGATT
>NC_056732.1:1067786552-1067844052 GCF_019279795.1 Protopterus annectens
TTTATCTGTGCATATTTCTTGTTTATCTGTAAATGTTAAACATAGATGAGGGTAAAGTGGTTCACACAGCTTATCTAGATCTTGCCAAGGCTTTTGACACCATCCCCAACTCTGGAATTATAGATAAGCTCACTAAACTAGGTATAAATCCCTATGTCACAAGATGGATTTCCAACTGGCTCATGGACAGAACTCACACTGTGAAAGTAGCGGACTCCAAATCCAACTTCAGACCGGTGACAAGTGGAGTACCACAGGGTTCAGTCCTGGGTCCCCTCCTGTTTGGTATCTACTTCTCTGAAGTACAGGCTAACACAAGGTCTTTGGCTAACAAAGTTTGCAGATGACTGCAAACTAGGAGCCATAATCGAAACTCCTAATGATGTGGACATACTACAAAAGGGCCTCACTGAGACAGTTACCTGGTGTCAAAGCTATGACCTGAAGCTCAATGCCAAAAAGTGTACTATCATCCCCTTTGGTAAAAACTCTGTACCCATGAACTACCACATAGCTGGTAGTCTACCTATCACTGAAAATGTGATAAGAGACCTTGGGACACAGGTGAACAGTAGTCTCTCCTTTGATAATCACATCACCACAGTGGTCAGGAAATCCTTCTACGTGGCTCACCTCATCATAAAAGGTTTCTCATCCAGAAAAAAAGAGGTAATTGTTCCCCTCTACTCATCACTCATTAGACCCATTATAGAGTACAATACCACTTTTGGTATGTACCTCACAAGACATCTACAACAACTGGAAAGGCCACAGAAATACCTCACAAAGAGGATTACTGGCCTCAAACAGATGCCTTACGTAGACCGTCTAAAAAAACTACAGCTTTACTCCGTCGCATATCGCCTACTCAGAGGCGATCTCTGCCTAACGTACAAAGCTATGTCAAACCCAGAACTGTTGGACATGCTCCACTTAAAGAAATCCCAATCCCTCAGAGCTACACGCTCTAGGGACCTAAACCTTGTCACCACAATAAACAGAACATGCTGGAGGGATAGATTCCTGTCCCAGAGACTTCCCATACTCTGGAACAGATTACCTATCTATTTGATGATTGGATGGGAAATAGGAAATTCACCCCAGGGATCACTGGTGTTGCTCTGCTTGACAGGGGCACAGGAAAATAATTTTCTTGGGTGGCGAAAGCCAGGGTACATTTTTGGCTAGGCTTATATAGGCACTAGGGCCAATAGCCTAGTACCTACCTATGACCCTATGAACAGCTGTCAGAATAAGAGCTAGGAGACCACTCCTTTTACAATAAGGCAAACTATTATATTCTATTATAATAAAATATACGTTAATATTTAGGGATATCATCTGTTGCAATGCATAACTTCTTCAGAATGAAACTCCTCTCAACCATGCAATACATATGACAATTAAAATCACAAGTTTATAAAATCTCTGCAGTCAGCTTTGATTATGTGCTTTTGGCTTTAAAATACATTTTAAGGAAATAAAAACATTAAACCCAAGAAATGTGGTAGTATTTAACCTGAGTTGTCATTCAGTTCTCATTTTTATAAAATTAGTTTATAATCAGTACCACTTACAATTAGCTCCATGAAATCTAACAGAAAAAATAAATGCTTTGAAATTTTCACATTAAAGATATGGTATACATAAAGCACTACCATGTCCTTTTATTGCATAAATGTTCAAAAATGAATGAATTAGTCTCATTTTAGCTTTCCTAACATAAAATGCATCACACATAACAGCAAAATGTTATGTCAGCTGATAATTAAAATGTTTTGGCCCTCAAATTCTATGATAGCCATACATCGAAACATAAGAAACAACATTAATAAATCTATACTGATGGCAAAAGTCACCTTTGTAAGTCTCCATATTTTGCCGTGAATTCATGTTAGGTATTTTGTTCTCTCTCTCTCTCTCTCTCTCGATATATATATATATATATATATATATATATATATATATATATATATATATATATATATATATATATATATATATATATATATATATATATATATATATATATATATATATATAGATTCATAGGTTCATAGGTAGGTACTAGGCTATTGGCCCTAGGGCCTATATAAGCCTAACCAAAAAGGAACCCTGGCTTTCCCCACACAAGAATTTTTTTTCCTGTGCCCCTGTCAAGCAGAGCCACAGAAATGATCCCATGGGTGAATTTCCTATTTCCCATCCAATCATCAAGATTTTTCTTGAAGAGTGCTAATGAGGAGCATTGTTTGATATAGATAGGTAGTTTGTTCCAGAGTATGGGAAGTCTTTGGGACAGGAATCTATCCCTCCAGCATGTTCTGTTTATTCTGGTGACAAGGTTTAGGCCCATAGAGCTTGTAGCTCGGAGAGATTGGGATTTCTTTAAGTGGAGCATGTCCAACAGCTCTGGGTTTGACATAGCTTTGTATGTTAGGCAGAGATCTCCTCTGAGTAGGCAATATGTGACGGAGTAAAGCCGGAGTTTTTTGAGATGGTCTATGCAGGGCATCTGTTTGAGGCCACTAATCCTCTTTGTGGGGTATTTCCATGGCCTTTCCAGTTGTTATAGATGTCTTGAGAGCTACATACCAAAAGGGGCGTTGTACTCTATAATGGGTCTAATGAGTGATGAGTGGAGGGGAGCAATGTCCTCTTTTTTCCTGGACGAGAAACCTTTTGTGATGAGGTGTGCCATGTAGAAGGATTTCCTGACCACTGTGGTGATCCATTATGAATATAACAGTCTGTATGTTCTTTTATTATTCTCATTAAGGATCTGCATCCAAAAATCCCAATCTGTCTCTCTGATTCTCTCTCTTGAACTCCTCTTGCTTCATCATCATCCCTTTCCACTTTGAATTATTACCTTCTGCTTGTGTTATGATTATGAGCCTTAACTGTGTAGCTATAAAATATCCCTTCAATTCAGGTGAATGTAAACTACCTGTACTGATTGGAAGTATCAACTTATCCCACTTAACGCTTGCTCTTTTTTCTCTCATAGATAAATTCGTACAGTTCTTTATTAATTATTGTCCACAACTTCCCCGCAGGTTGATAAAGGTATACCTGACATGTATACAAACAGATTTCCCACTTTTAATCTAGCTAAATAAGACACACTCCCAAGGAGACCAATTCATTTAGTAAAATAATGCTGAATTCATTCTACAGCCAAACTACAGAATGTTAGCTTGCTATACAAGAACAGACATCCATACTCTAATACAATACCCCACATAATATTAGTGAACAGAAGTAGTAAGACCTCTTTCTTTCTTTCTTTCTTTCTTTCTTTCTTAATTTAATATATCAGTTAATGCATCCCAATGTTTTAACTGCAAGAACAGATTGGTAAACATCAATTTACTATGCATGTATATGAGCAATCTTTAAAGACAGTGTTAAAACTATTAATTTATTTTTATGGGATATGTACTTCAATCTTAAAACCCCCCGAGGATCATATATTTAGTATTTTTCACATCTACTTCCATATGGCTTAATATGGCTCGGGATTGAAGTTTATGGAAATTATATTGAAGTAAGTTAACATGGCTTATATTAGCGATATCTTACGCAATCTTTAGATGATCTGTGTTTGCATTACAAAATATATTCTGAACAAAAATTAAGATTGCCAAGATATACGTGAAATAAATATAAAACCAAGAAGAATAAAATTCAGCCTTATCATTAACAATATCAATTGCTCATGTTTGATTACTAAACTAACTACAAAGCAAGCTTAGCAACTGATTTCCTAGATCCAAGATCCTCAGTTTTATCATAATTAAAAACTGATTTCATCATGTTTAAAGCCTAAGGGAAATCTAAACTATGTCCACTTGAAGAACGTGTTCTAAAAAGCAGAAATAATATTAGAAAAAGCTATGTTTCATGTTACAGTGAATTGACTATACATGAACACATGCTGACATATATTTGCCACACCTGTCTGTTGCAGTAGTTGGATTAACTTTTTCATTCCTACACTTTCTGTAGCTTTTTAGGCATTGTTTTACAACAGTAACCCCCCCCCCCCGATGCGCAGTAGCAAGGCCCATCCCAGCCCCGTCCAACAGTCTGCACATGACCATTTTGTTCTCTAGATTTGAATAAACATGATGATAGTTCAGTAGTCCACATGAATATTCATCTGGCATTTCCAGCATGCGGTAAACATACAAACGGGAACATTTTTAAGTAGATGGCTGTTTATACTGACTAACATAAGTTTCTTTTTTTTTATTTTCTTCTAGTGTTCATGTCATACTAAGTAAGTTCTGTTTCTGCAATGTACAACATATGAAAGGAAATGTTCATATTACTTTACAAATGTTCAATTAGTCTGTGGCATCTAATGCTTTATTTTGCAGTTTTGTGGATTTTAATAGACAGTTTAGCATGTACAAAGTTTGTATAATCTACAGTTTGATACTGTAGCTCACAATTACTTTTTTTCCCTGTACTTTTAATTTCTTTTGACAAAACGTGCAGCTATCCTATGCATAATGTCTGCAAACACATGGTTTTCCAATGAGTTGATACTATAGCTTACAAATATTGCTTTTTTCGCTGCACTTTTTGCAGGGGGGCAAGCCCCCCCTGCACCCCCATGCATATAAATATAAATAAAACCAACTCTGAGATCACACAATGTTTAGGAAGAATTAGCCAATGAATATTCATAATGTCACAGGCAAATCTGCTTGACATGTCAGTCAAGCATCATTTGCCTGCTACATCACAGCCATTAGTCATGTCAATCAATCTGGCCATGCCCATTTCTGAGCAAATATACTGTTGCAAAATATCGCCACTTTTTTCAACACAGGACAGTAGACTGGTGGATATGTAGCTGGTTACTAATGAAGGATCTCTGTTTTTTTTTTTTTTTTTATATGTGACCCTGAAAATCACGAATTTGCAACCAAACAGGACTTTACCATCATTACAGATAATATTAAGGAAATATATCAAGGGGTCTGCTGTGATACCTTCAAACTAATTAAATCATGGTTAGTAATACTGTTTTAAAATGTTTAATCACTGCTATAAGGCTGTTTCTAGTAGCAAAATTTTCAGGCATAAGACAAGAAGTTTCAAACAGATCTATTTGGCTGAGATTATATACAACAGACTACTTTAAGATGTTTAGACAGAATCTGCAATTTGTCTTAAACACTGTCGGCTAACCCACTTTCATAAAATAATGGTACCTGGTCACCTCATGATAAAGATAAAATAATTTGTTATAAAAAAATTACATTTATTGTACTTGTGTGCTTCAGCTGAAAAATTCAGCATGACATCATGCCAGATTTTTTGCAATAAAGTTCATGTAGTGCATGGAGAGCGGTGATTTAGCTCCGATATCTGGAAAAAAAGACAAACTACTTAACTGCCAGAGTGGAGCACAATCTGATCTTAGGAAATGTTAAGTTTCCTTGATAAAGTTGTTGAAGTCGGGTCTAGTGCTAGGTAGTAAAATCTGCCAGTACTGTTCAGCAAATGACAGTCCAAAAATAAAACATTTGTTTCTGCCTGCTCCACACCAGTAACCTGTCTCCAACTTCTTTAAACAAACTCAGTTGCTAGAATAACAGGATGTGTTCACATCCATTTCCGGAAGGACACGCACTGTTAAACTCAAATGTAGGTCATTATTTAATGACTTTGGTCCTCAATGGTATGATCAAAAACCACATATTTTATGAGAAACAGACCAAAAAAAAATGAAGCAATAATTTGGACATCCTTCAAAAGTCTAGACAGCTGAGAGGTGAATGTAAATGTAAAGGACTGAGTTACACTATCTCTGTTGACAGTGCTCAATAACTGTTTTATGGCTTTGAAAGTTGGGAGAACAGTTATCAATTTTTCCCCCTGTAACTAGTAGTACATGGAGCAGATAAAGCTCCATGCACTACAAAGAACTATGATCGTCTCACTTTTCATTATTTTAAATGATGTGTTTTTGACATGGATGCCAAGATTCTTCGAACACATAATAAGCTGGTTATGATCGGTCAGCTGATCATAATCCTCTATATTATATTTCAAAGGAAGAAGAAAGCATCAAGAGGCAGTGCAGAATTCAATGACATATTTCGGCAGCCCATAAGGACAGGTGTGGTAGACAGGTAACTCATTAAAGAGGAAATAAAAAAAGTCTTTTCTCTGTGCAGTTACTTTTGTATATTACTACATTAAAGTTTCTAAGCCATCCTCAAAGAATGGGTTCGCTTGTTTGATTATGGCTCCCTCTGGTGTCTTTTATGAAATTCACAAATGCATAAGGGAAAACTACATTTCAGGTGGGAATGATCACATTACTTTTCATTATGTATAAAGCTTGCCTTTCTATAGCATTGGGTATCCTAGTATAGGTAAATCAGTGTTAATCTGGGTTGTTAAATTGTTGATATTTTTCTTTCGTCCTTTTCTTCTCTGTAAAACAATATGTATTTGTGAATTTAATGAACACCAACCCGGGTTTAAATATTTCTGGAATGTGCATATGTAGTACAGAAACTTAAAAATATAGGAGTTACTGGGACTTGAGCTACTTCAGATACAACTATGAATCGCCTGCTATATGAGTAAGTGGAAATCTGTATGACACTATGCTAGCCTTTTATAATAAACATCAAAAGACAGTGTAGAATATTTTTCTATGACATCAAAACTATTTTTGTCCTTTATTTGAGATAAGTCATTTTCATGTAAAGACTAACAAACCCTTAACGCTTGTGTACTCACTATTAATATCCCAATCCATGCTAGGCAGATTTACATCACCAATGAGAATTACATTGTCACAGTGCAATGTATATAAAAAGATCAATTAATGAAGACATATCATTGAAGTCACACTCAGGAGTCATGTAAACACATACAGGGTGGACAATGGTGAGCTGAATTTTATAATGAAACTTCAGCTACTGATTTTACTCTATTGACGTGGAACATACGCCTTTTGAAATAAACCAGACTTTGAAATCTTCTTTCATACTGCACAAAGAGTTGTATATGTTACATCATATACGCAGGTAGGCAGAAATTCAAATATAACCTCAATGAATGAAAAAAGTATATATTAATAAGAACAAAAAGAGAGGCATACATAGTTTGAAATTAACAAGTCATATAAAACAGAATCAGATATTTTGATCTTCATATTCAAAAATACATATGCAATTCTTCTTTGCTGTTCTTTTTCCATGTTTGTATATATAGCCATCGCTTTGCTTCACTGGTCGGTGCCAAGTACTTCCTTCACTTTACCTTGAAAATTTATTACAGTAACCACCGTTGTTCTGTGTAAACCAGCATATTGAAGCATATTTATTTTCAGTTTGTTTAAAAATTAGCTGTGCTAAGGAAAATTTTAGGGAATTATTCAAAGTGTATACAATATATGATACAGAGGCACATAGGGTATCACTCTTGCCTCACATCAAGAAGTTTCCAGTACAATGGGGTGTCTTCTGTGTGGAGTCTGCATTGCTCTTCCTGTGTTTGAGCAGGTGTTTGTTGGGTGCTCTGGATTCCTCCCACATTCCAGTGACATGGATGAATGACAAAGAGGATTGAACATTCTAGACTAGCCATAGGTGTAAGTGCACATGCATGTCTTTAGTATGAAAGATCAACTGTGGCAGGGCTAACCACCCAGCAGTGGGAACATTGTCTATAAAGTACGGTTGTGTAAGTAAAACATACTGTAGCAGAAGATGGTCAAATGATCACTGCTGCAGTAGGCTTAGCTATATGGGTTATAGCCTGCCAAGGATATAATGGCAGGACAGCTTCCAAAGCTTCAGGGTACTTTCCATGCACACTAACTGTCAAACAGCTCAAGCTGATCTAATAGACAAGTTTGGGCATGAAACCCTCCAGAACTTTCCAGACACAGAAAGAGAGAGGCTGAGCCATGAAAGGACTATGCTAGAAACAGCAAAATATAAATGTCAACACCCTGGCATAAAAAACACACCAAAATACAAGGGGGCTGGGGGCTACTGCAGCAGTGATATTCATCATATTGATCACTGCTGCAGTAGCCTTAGACATATGGATAGATTACCATAGCTAACTGCATTTGGGAGGTGGAAGGAGCCCCTGGAGAATGGTCCTAGCAAAGCTTGATCTGGAACTAGAGAAGGAATCAAGCTTATACAGCTTTGTAAAAGTAGACCATGAAGCAGCTACTAAATAGTTTTATTATGGTGAGTATAACAAAATGTAATAGCCTTAGACAACCATTTGGAAATAGCATGTCTTGACATAGGTTGTCCCTTCTTACCTTTACAAGAAATTAACAATTGATTCAAACATCTGAAAGATTTAGTTATGTCAAGACAGTGCCAGAGTTGTCTGTGGACATCCAAGATATGGAGCATCCATTCTCCCTCAATTTTAGGCTCAGAAAAGAAAACAGGGATGTATAGTTTGGCTTAAAGTAAACTCTGATACCACATTAGACATAAAAGACGGATTGGTCTTCAAAGAAGCCCTGTCCCTATGGAAAATGAGATAGGTTTGACTAACCATAAAAGTTTGTAACTCATACACCATTCTTGCAGAGGTCAGAGCAATCAGTAAAACTGTTTTCCTTGTTAAGATCCTCAAGTCAGTCAGGCTGGCTGGTTCAAATGGAGTAAGTATTAGCTTCTCTAACATAAAATTAAGATTGCAAGGAGAGGGAACCAGATTTCTTGGAGGCCTGTAATGCAAACCCCCTTTCAAAAACATTTTGATATGAGACTGCATTAAAAGTAGAGGACCCATGGGCAGAGATGCTGAAATTTTCCATTTTGCCAATATATGATTTTCTAGTAGCTTTCTTAGCTCCATTAGTACCTGCTGCACATCCTCAGTAAGCAGGTGCCAAAAGAGAGTTAAGACCCTGTCATTTTGGACGTCAATTGAAGCTGAGTGATGTCAGGGTGTATCAAACACTCCTGTTTCTATGAGTAGATCCAGTCTGTGAAGAAGCTTGTGGTAATTGAGCCTGGCCAATTCCAAAAGAAGGGAGAACGACGGTTGCCTAGTCCTGAAGGGAGACACTGCAATGATTTTGGAGGATTCTTTCTAAATCTTCAAGATATTAGTGAAAAGCAAACACTACAGTCCACAAATGTTACTTTTCTGAAAGAAAAACACATTAGAAAGCACTTTAAAAGATCATGCCAGCTGCCAGCCCCACAAAAGTAAAATAAACCCAGTTTCACCACAGAAACACTGTTTTTGGTTACTTTACATCAATTTTAAACTGACAAAAAAGACATTCCATTTAAAAGTTCATTACATACCTGATACTGTCCATTAAAGCACAACACTTCTAGCTTTAAAAATAACTTTCCTGAAGAGGAAAGTAATAAAACATCAACAAAAGTAAGAAAATGGAAGTTTTTTTCCCCCAAAGAACGAATGGACAGCCTAGAGTTACTTGTTGGGATGTCAGCCACTACTGAAGGTCCTTCTTGCATGAATCAATTGTAATGATTTGGTGTGATATTGGGAGTTCTTTAAAGGACCATTGAGAGAACAGCAGCCATTGTAGAACTTGCATGTGCATTTGAGCGAGGGGAATGGCTATGATTGCTGCCACCATTGATCCTAGCAATTTGAGTACCATTGAGACTGGGGCTTTTTTTCTTGGAAGTAAGTCTATTATTTGTTTTCGTAAGAGACAAACTCTTTCTTGGGGCAAACTTAATGTCATTGTAACTGTGGTTAGTTCTGTGGTTAGTTCTGCTTCTATAAAAACGGTCTGTTGAGATGGCGATAAGGCAGGGTTTCTTGAGTTGATGGTAACCCCCAATTGACTGCAGAGATTTAAGGTTGTGTCCCTCGCATGAATGAGTTGATGCTTGGTGGTGGCAGTGAGGATCCAGTCATCTAGATATGGAAACACATGGAATCCCAAACGTCTCAGTTGAGCCATGACTATTGCCATACATTTAGTGAACACTCTGGGGGCTGTAGTGAGATCAAAGAGCAGAGCGTGAAATTGATAATGGCTGGCTTCCAGCCAGAAGTGTAGATGATCCCTGGATGGCCTGTCCATCTTTATGTGGTAACACGCGTCCTGGAGATTTATAGAGCACATCCAATTGTCTTTCCCTAGAAAGGAGAGTATTGACTGTAGCATGACCATCTGGAACTTCATCTTTTTTACTGACTTGGAACTAAAAAGAACATTGCGTAAGTTCCGAATCCTCTCTGGTCTGCTGGGACTGGCTGGATGACTCTTTTTTCCAGCAGCTTTTGGACCTCTAAGGCTGCTTGTTCCCTGTGACTGGGTGGAACATCTGGGATTTTTTTCACTAGAGGAGGAGGAGTGGCAAAGGGAATTGAGTATCCTCTGGATATTATGCTTTGTACCCAGCTGTCTTTTGTTATTTTTAGCCAGCCATCCAGGTACAAAGAAAGGCGCCCCCCCGCCCCCAACTGCTTCCAGAGATGAACAGTCGGGTCTCCTTTCAGGAGCGCTGATAGGGGCTGCCAAAGAACTGATCTCTGTCTCCCTGGTTCTGCGGACCCCCTCTGCCACATGGGTGACATCTTCTGTTATTACCACCTCCTCTGCCTCTAAAGGGGGTTTCACCACGAGTGTCCTGAAAAGATCCTTCAGATTTATGGAACCATATTTTTCTCCTCCCCTCCCTTTGGGGTAGGGTCTATTCAGGGTAGATAAATGTGCTCCGATGGCAGACAAGGTCTTTACATCTTTTCACTCCTGGTAAGTGTTTCCTTCACCTTTGTTCTGAAAAGGGATGAACCATCAAAGGGAGTGTTAATGAAAACAGACTTAAAGGGTTCTGCGAAAGAACATACGTGCATCCAGGAATGTCTCCTGAGGGCAATTCCTGTACCTGCTGCTCTGCTCGTACCATCAGCTGCATATGACATCAGATGAATGGACGAGTTCACAATGGAATTAAGAGTAGAGAGCTGGGAAGTCACCTTGTCTGAAACCTCCGCAGCTACTGAACCCTGCAGGGTGTCTTCCAGCTCCTTCAGGAGATCCCTTTGTAGTCTAGTGAAGTGTGCAAGATAGTTCAGCGATCAAAGGACAAAGGCCGCTGAACTAAACATACGCTTCCTGTATCTGTTCATGATCCTAGACCCTCTATTAGGAGGATGAACAGATGAAGAAGTTTCTGATAATTCCTTTTTGCTGGGCACCGCCACCACCATAGCATCAATGGGCACTCCTTTAGAAAGATAAGGCCTATCTTGGGGGGAGGTTATAAATTTATTAGGCCTCCTAGGTACAGGCTCCATGGTGTCTGGAGACTCCCATGTCCTTCAAGTGAGTAATTCTAACTCATTGAAGGGTGGAGACACCCAGGAGGTGGAGGATTGAGAACCAAAAGCCTTCAGGAGAACTGACTCATCATCGGTAGGGTTAAGGGATTTCCAGCCACCCCTCTGTTTAAGGATTTCTAAGATATCTGCAAACCAGATATCCTCTGAAAGGGACCATGGGAACCCTTCTGACTCATCCAAGTCAGTATCTGAAGTGACAGACTCCTGCGGGGAGTCCAGATGCTGCCTCTTGCAAAGTCTCTTCCTGGGTACCCAATGGGGCTTTCTGAGGCTCAGGATCTCTATGCTTTAAAGGAGGATTTGCTGCAGAAGCAGACACTGGTACATTCAGGGAGGTAGCTGCAGGGACTGATGGAGTGGTCATCAGAGTGGACAAGGCCCTCATCATAGCTTTGAAGGCCCCTCAGTCCTGAAGAGAGGACTCCCTTGGATCTGAGGATTCGATGGAAACTCTCTACGCTGGTACAGAGGGCTCCAAGCCAGAAGTTGGGGCTGAACTCACTCGAGCTGAAGCCCCAAGAGGTAAAGTCGACATCGATAAGTCGGTTCTACTATCCTCCCTGGACCTGACCGGCAGTTGTTGGCTCTGAGATCCCTCAGTCAGCACCGAAAACATCAAGGCAGTCAGGGCCGATAGGCCTAAAGTAGGTGTCAGACCTGAAGGTTCCACAATCATTAGTTCTGAGCTCTCTGGCTCTGAAATTTCCATAGAGATCGGAGGAGGAACAGCAGATGTTGGGGGAACATGAGTCAGCTCGGAAGCCCATTGGGTCGGTGCCGATAAAATTTTTGCTAGCGCCTGTATCTGTAAAAGCTTCTTCACCACACAGTCCACATCTAAATCAGACAGTCTACTTGAGGCCCATGAAGAATGTGATGAAGCCACCGACTGCAATATGGGGGATTTCAAAGTAGGAGATACTGGCTCGAAGGTCAGGGACCGCCTTCTAACCACAATGACAGTCGGCTCCGTAGGCTCTGGAGCTGATGTCAAAATTTTAGTGGATGTAGACTTTGTACTCAATAGACTCTTCATTGGTTCTGTGTAAGTCTTGGAGTGCTTGTCAGACTTATGCAGTGACTCCTGGAAGGAGGATTTTAAAAGACCCCTGTCCATGAGTTTTCTTTTTCTCTCATGCAACACTCTGGAGCTAAAAGAGTGGCATAAAGCACAGCTTTCCTGCAAGTGTAGTTCACCTAAGCAATAGACACATTCATTATGTCCATCAGTGATGGACATCTTTTCCCCACATCTTGGGCATTTTTTGAATCCAGACTTGGATTTTCCTTTCTCTTGGTGAGACATGGTTTAATGAAAAAAGACAACAGTATTTTCCAAAGTACAAATACTAAATATTCACAAACAACTATTACCCTGTAAATAAAGGGACTCTAACTGTAAATAGCAACACCAGAGTAAAATTTAACTACTAGACTATAACTAGACTAATATATAACAAACAACTATCTCTTACTCTAAATAGCAACACTAGAGAAGAATTTAACTTCTAGACTATAACCAGTTAACTATCTGCCCTGTAAAAAAAGAAGGGCTGTAATTTTACACACACACACACACACACACACACACACACACACACACACACACACACACACACACACACACACACACACACACACACACTCAGAGTATAAGGAGATAGGGAGAAAATAGGCCTTAAAAAACACGGCCACTAATATCTATTAATTTTAAGACTAGAAACAACTAACTACTAATATCTAAATGTAAAACTACCTAATAACTAACAGACTAAACTATATAATCGGTTATTTTAGTTGAAAAAAGCTAGAATAAGAAAAATATTCACTGGCCCAAGCTGGTGAATGTCCGATCAAGTTGCAGCGGTAAACGAGACCTGAGGGAAGACCAGGGTGCATCATGGGCTAGGGAGTTAGTCTCGAGCTGGTTGAAGACCTCGAACTTTTGCAGTTGGCCAAGTCAGAGCCGTGGAGCGGCTCCAAACCCATCAGTAAGGATGAATGCTGAGATAGAACAACTTCACATTCGAAGCTTTTTTCCCCAAAGGGAACATATCTGCTCAGAAAAGGAAAGATTGTCAATCCTCGAAAGCCACAGAGGATTGTATCCTTCTGCAGTGGTAAATCTCCAAAGGGCACTGTGCCAAATCTTGCCTTTTAGTCAACTTGGCTTGAGTTGCCTGACAGTTTGGGCATGTGGAAGTTGCTCTGAAGCTTTGGAAACTGGCCAGCTGTTATATCGTTGGCAGGACATAACCCATATATCTAAAGCTTCTGCAGCAGTTATCGATATGATGAACATCTTAAGGCTATGTTCTGAGCCACATATTTTATTGTGTTTGTCCAAAGCATTAGATGTTTTTTCCTTTCTATATGTTATAGAGATGTTCAAGAACACATTCCCTTAATGTGAGATTAGTTTTGCCCCCATAAAGCGAGGAGGATACATTACACATAGCTAAATATATGACATTAAATGTTTGGTGAGTTGCATATAAATCAAATTTGCAAATTTCTAATTGCAGATCAGATTCTGGGGAGGCAGACAGAAAGAAGGCATGAGATTAGGATATCCAGCCATAAGCTGAATGAATTGCATGAGGGAAGACTTGTGACAGTCAAGCATGACTGCCAAAGAAGGTAGAAGTAGCAGCACTTGAAATGACACCCAAACCCCATGTAAAAATGGGAAGAGGGGATTGATGTAAATGAAACAGAAAGAAAGAAAAGTACATTGGTGTCCCTAATGAAGTATTTTCTTCAGTGTTTGGCTTTCCCAAATTTCTACAATATCCCCAGACAGCAAGACAAAAAAAAGTAGCAGTGGTTCTGATGCAGTACACTCCTCAGGAGTTAATGGTATTTCAAAATCAAACAGAATATGTTTTCCCTTTTGAAACAAGCTGTGGAATGCTTAGCCAATACTATTCTATGATGATATAATTCATCTTGAGAAAGAAACAAACCATGGCAACCATAAATAATTCCATATCATTAAAAAATACTTCTGCATTCCACATTTCTAATCAAATAGTATATTTGTGTAAGCTGAATTTACCATAACAGTAGATGTTCGAATGATCACTGTTACAATAACCTTGGCTATATGGGTTTTATCCTACAAAGGATATAATAGCCAGCCATCTTCCAAAACTTCAGGACAGCTTCCACATGTCCAAACTGTCAGGCAGCTTGAGCTGATCTGACTAAAGGACAAGTTTGGGTGTGAAGCTTTACTGACAGCAGAAAGAAGGAGGCTGAGCCCTGAAAGGATTATGCTAGGATTGCTAGAAACAACAAAATATAAATGTCCACAGCCAGACATAAAAAAACACACCAAAAAAACAAGGGGAATAGAGGGAGGGAGTGGCTATTGCAACAACGGTCATTCAAATATCTGTATACAACTGTAAGTAGTACTATGTTCATCATATTGATTACTGCTGCAGTACCCTTAGCTATATGGGTACATTATCCATTTGGGAGGTGGGAGGAAAATAGCCCAGGAGCCCCTGGAGAATGGTCCTAGCAAAGCTTAACCTGGGTCTAGAGAAGGAATTGCATTACCAGGCTATAACCCATACCACACTTTTCGGCCACCTAACCTGGACCAGAACACCAAAGGCGGAGGTGTGTCCATATTCATTAAGGATATCCACACCTCCAGGCTAGTTGCTCAGCATAATGCAGCCGAGGTTATCCAAGTGCAACTAACTCTGGGCAAAACTGCAGCTTGCTACAGATCCCACACCATGCCCAGGATTCCCACTCCTCTTTTCTTGATATACTGGAAAATATTAGGGTTCAACCAAGCACCCTAATAATGGGCAATTTCAACTACCCTACCATTAACTGGGAAAACTACTCAGTTACCAACGCCTTTGCTCAACGCTTCCTGGAATTCATAAATGCCAATGCCCTGGATCAACTTATCCACACTCCCACCATGGGCAACAATATCCTAGATCTGGTCATTACCAACATGAGTGACTGGTGTTCCACATCTGATGTCAACTCCTAGTTGGTCAGATCCGACCATAAGCTAATCACCCTAGATATCCACATCCCACCACCAACCCCCATTAAGGAAACCACAGTAAAACATTTCTCCAAAGCCAACTTCATGCTTCTTAAGACAGAAGTGGCGAACTTCATGACACTCATGCAGATGGACAATACAGTTATGACTGCTGAATCCTACACAAATGCACTCTATCAGTACTTACACGAGTGCATGGATCGTGCTATCCCAAACAGAACCAAGTGGCTATCCTCCAAAAAAAGGAAGCCAATCTGGTGGTCCCCTGCCATAAACAAACTCTACAACAGAAGGAAGAAACTGTTGCAAAAGACAGTAAAATCCCATGCGTGGAGGAGCTCTGTGGTCAGCCTCAGTAAAAAGCTGAGCTCCCTTATAAGATCCTCCAAAGCTAGCTATGAAAACAAAATTGCCACTGATTCTAGGGACAACCACAAAGCATTCTATAGCTATGTCAAGAATCTCAATAGCAACACCCAGATCTGCTCTGAGTTACAACACAATGGCACGAAAATTACAGAGCCAACTGATATTGCCAACATCCTGGCAGATAGCTTCACTGATAACTTTACTCCCCTCTCACCCCCTAAAGGGCCCATATCTATACAGGAAGAATGCAGAGTCTCTGTAATCACAACTATGCAGGTAAAAGCTGCACTCTCTAAAGCCAAAAACACAGCATCCATGGGACCGGACAACATCCCAGGCTGCGTTTTACACAAACTTCAGAACGAACTGGCTCCCCACCTAAGCACCATGTTCAATCATAGCCTCACGTCAGGCTTTGTGCCCACTGAATGGCACACAGCAATAGTTATCCCACTCTAAAAAGGGGGAGCCACCACTGATCCTGGGAACTATCGCCCTATTAGCCTGAAGAGCCTGGTCTGTAAGGCCATGGAACGTAACATCATGAAATTAATAAACAAAGACATTGGTAACCTGCAAACTCTAGACTCCACCCAGTTCAGGTTTGTGAAAGGCAGATCATGCCTCCAGAACCTGATCGACTTCTTTGAGGCAGTCACCATAGGTTCATAGATTAGTACTAGGTTAATTGCCCTTGTCAGGCATTTTAAGCCTAGCCAATTATCCCTTGTGAGACTCAAACCCTGCACCTTGTGTTTGCAAGCCAAACACCTTAACCATTAGGCCACCCTCCCAATGCCATAGATGAGGGTAAGGTGGTTCACACAGCCTAGCTTGACCTCACCAAGGCTTTCAACACCATCTCCCATTCTGAAATTATAGCTAAACTCACTAAACTAGGTATAAATCCCTACGTCACAAGATGGGTTGTCAACTGGCTCAATGACAGAACCCACACTGTAACAGTTGGAGACTCCAAATCTGCCTTCAAACCAGTGACAAGTGGAGTACCACAGGGTTCAGTCCTGAGACCTCTCCTGTTTGGTATCTACTTCTCTGAAGTACAGGCTAACACAGAAGGCCTTTGACTAATGAAGTTCTCAGATGACTGCAAACTAGGAGCCATAGTTGAGTCCCCAAATGATGTGGACATCCTACAGAAGGGCCTCACTGAGACAGATGCCTGGTGTCATAGCCACGACTTCAAGCTCAGTGCCAAAAAGCCAACTATCCCTTGTGAGATTCAAACCCTGCACCTTGAGTTTGTAAGGCAAACACTTTAACCATTAGGCCACCCTCCCAACCCTTCCTTTTATCTCTGCCCAACATATAAAGCTATGTCAAACTCAGAGCTGTTGGACATGCTACACCTAAAGAAATCCCAATCCCTCTGAGCTACATGCTCCAGGGACTTAAATCTTGTCTCCACAATAAACCGGACATGGAGGGATAGACTTCTGTCCCAGAGACTTCCCATACTCTGGAACAAGCTACCCATCTATGTCAAGCAAAGTTCCTCATTAGCACTCTTCAAGAAAAATCTTGATGAGTGGATGGGAAATAGGAAATACATGCTGGGGATCATGTCTGTGGCTCTGCTCGACAGGGGCACAGGAAAATAACTCTCTTGGGTGGCGTAAGCCAGGGAACCTTGTTGGCTAGGCTTACTTAGGCCCTTGGGCCGATAGCCTAGTACTGACCTATGAACCTATGAACCTATAAAGCATATAGTGCTTTGTAAAAGCATGTACAGAGGACCAAGTAATAGCTTCTGGAATATTTCTAGAATCCAACCCCTTCCAAAAAAGCCATAGATGAAGCCAAGGCCCTAGTAGAGAGGGTTTTGCCTCTTTCCTGAATATATTTGTTTTCCATGTTAAGAACCTCAATTCAGCTATGTTAGTTGGTTCAAATGGAGCAAGTGTTAGTTTCTCTACCACAAAAATAAGATCCCAAGGCAGGGCCATTAGCAGCCTCATATGTAAACCCCCTTTCAAGAACATTTTGACCTGAAACTGCCTTGAAAAAGGACGATCTATGGGCAGACATGTTTAAATGGCCAACAAATGATTCGTGATAGAGGAATTAGAAAGGCCATAGGACAGCAACTCTCATAAATTTAAAAAAGTAGTAAAAACACTCCTGTACTATTAATGGACAGAGGCAGCTTCTAAGTGCTTTATCCTATGCATGGGTCCCTTCAAATTATTTATGGTATGATCCTATTTATTCTCATTAGGCCAGTATGTAACCAAGTGGGATAGTTTTTTTGGAGCACAAAAACAGGAACTGGTTAGGTTTAAATGGCCCACAAGGGCAGCTAACCTAGTACTTACCTAAGAAACTATGAATCTAAATGTCTGTCTCTCCTCCCTCCATCTGTCTCTCCATCTCTCTCTCTCTCTCTCTCTCTCTCTCTCCATCTCTCTCTCTCTCTCTCTCTCTCTCTCTCTCTCTCTCTCTCTCTCTCTCCATATGTCTCTCTCACTCTCTCTCCCCCATCTCCATCTCTCTTTCTCTCTCCCCCTCTGTCTGTCTATCCACCTCTCTTTCTCTCAACATCTGTCTCTCTCGGCCCCTCTCTCCAACTGTCTCTCCCTCTTTCTCTCTTTCTCTTTCCCCACTCCATCTCTCTCTCTCTCTCTCTCTGTCAGTCAAAGTTGGTCAAACGCACACACACACGCATATAGACACACACACACACACTAACCTACTCTTCGAAAAGTGAACAAACTCACTGATTAATCCCAGTCACTAGCCTCCTAAAAATGCTCCTCAGTTTTGGCTCACTGAAGTCTTCCATTTCATTGCTCATCCGACTCTGACCGGGTCTGGTCGCCAGGTGACGTGACTCAAAAATGACTCACTACTTAATCCTTGTCATTCACCTTCTAAAAACTCTCCTCAGTTTTGGCTCACTGAAGTCCTCCATTCTGTTGCTCATTTGACTCCGACCAGGTCTAGTTGCCAGGCAACACAATGTGAAAACATCATTAAACTGGAATGGACTTACTCTTTGGGGTGTGCAAACAGACAAAATACCTCTGCAAAATGTTGTACTATTCCAGGCAAGACTTGAGCAGACCACAGATATGAATCTGAACTCACTGTCACTAGTCAGGACTCAGAAATCAGGATCAGGATTCAGGAACACCACCTCCAGGTAAGCAGAAGTCACCACAAGATAAGTAAGAGAGGGGAAACAATTGACTGTAGCTGTATTTAATGGGAATTAAGCAGGCTGCCAAGTACATCTACAGCCAATAATAGAAAAGTCCAGTCAAGTCACCATGCCCCCATGCTTGCAAGTCAGCCCTGGCAGGTTTTTCAAGTTGGAAGGGAACTGAGGAGGGGACAGGGTCCAGGGAAGGTATTTTAAGTAATTTTTTTCCTGATGTTTTTGCTACCCCCAGCTAGGCAAGTGTATGTTATAGTGTACATAGCGTATGCCTGCCAATGTCCTTGTCAGTTATGTCTCTTGTGAGTCAGACAGAAATTAAGTTTTCTCCCAGCCTGGTGCTATTGTGTTTTTAAACTCAACTGTATCTCTAGTTGCCTGTCCCTTATGTTAATTTGACCACATATTATCTTTCCTCTCCTCTTTTGTTGGCTATTTTCAGTAAGCACAAAATTATCCTTTTATCATTTTGTGAAATCGCTTCCCTTCAGTTATTTACATTTTTGGCCATCCCACTGTATATCATAGAGACAGAATACTAATGGCCTACCACCTTCTATTCCAACTTGCTGTTTTAAAATTAGAGGCTCTCTCCTTAGATTGCTAAAGCTTGAGTTACCCCTTATTTCATATTTAACTGCTTAATGCTCATTGCAACTCATCATCATCATCATCTTCAGCCCCCTTTTTGCCATTTTTTTCTACATGGGGTCATGGTATCATGTTAACTGTCGCCAGCTGTCTCGATTCAGTGCCACACTCCTGCCTTCTTTAACACCCATGCTTGACTGTCACAGATCTTCTTTCACACATTCCATCCACCTCTTTGCTGGACATCTTCTCTTCCTATTACCTTCTTCCTGTCTGTCCAAAATCTTCCTCACCAGATCATCTTCTGCTTTTCTGCATGTGTCCAAACTACCGTGAGCTGTTCTCTTTGATCTTTCCTGCAACTGGAGCTACTTTTGCTTCTGCTCTTATGTCCTCATTTCTTCATCTGTTCCACAGTGTGCACCCTACCACCCTTATCAGGTACTTAATTTCCATCACCTCTAGCTTCTTCAGCTGTTCTGCCTTCACTGCCCAGGTTTCTGTACCATACAGTAGTACTGGTCGCACCACTGTCTTGTACACCTTACTTTTCAACTTTTTTTTGCATTCTTCTGTCACAGACTACCCCTGACACTCTATGTTAGTTGGCTGTAGCCACTCTGATTCTAGCTTTGACTTCTTCAACCAGACTGTCTTCCCTTCTATCTCTATTCTCAGCTTCTTCTGATTTCCCCAATTTGCTGCCATTACCACCATCGTATCTGTGCTTAGTTTCATCCCATGTGCCTTTAGTTTTGCATTCCATTCTCCTATCCTTTGCTGAAGTTTTAGCTCAGAGTCTGCCTGTAATGCCACATTGTCTGCATACAGCAGCTTTATTGATCTGTCCCCTGCAACCTGTTTGCTAATGTAGTCCATCACCAGTATGAACGGCAGCGGGCTCAGAGCTGAACCCTGGTGTACACCCAGTCTCACTGGGAACCCCTCTGTGAGGCCAAACACTGTTCGTACTTGAGTCCACAATGTGAATGCACATTGCAACCCTTAGGGTATAAACCCATTTGTTTTATCTTACCTCTAAAATCTGCAACATCTAGTCCAAGACCACCAGTTATTGGACAGCCCACATTCTGCCTCTCAGTAGTCATCTTGGGATTAGTGTTTCTGTTTTGTTCCTGGTGAGAGATAGAGCATAGTGACATTATTTTCTGAGACTGCTCATCATCACAAAGCCTGGTAACTGCTTCATAGGTTCCAGCTCTGAATTTGTACTTATATTTTGCTCCTAGTGAGAGAAGGAGCAGAGGGCATTGATTTCTGACTGTCTCTGATTGGCCAGTAAATGTCTGTGTAGGTTCTTCCTGACTGGTTGACTTGTCTGGTTGCTATTGAAGGCATCTATCTGGAAAAGGGTACAACAAGCCTACAGACCACTGCATCATCTGGGACAAGGCTGTTGATCAACAAAGAGCCTGTGGCCAGCTTCTCATCTTAGGATTGGTGATACTGTTTTATTTCTGGTGAGAAAGAAGCAAAGGAGCATTGTATCCCAGCAGCATGAAGCTGTAGTGAGACCAGCACTAGTAGTAGCCAGGCAGTAGCCAATCAGGCAAATCATCTATTTTCTTTATTCTTGACATTTTTTTTCAGTTAGTATTGCTTGATTAGCTGCTGTCTAACCTATCTTCTGAATATTTCCTTAAACACTTCATCGATAAATCATCAGGGTCTACTTATCAATTTCCCCTCAGGTATTTGGGAGTGCTCTCTATAGATGCAAATGCCTTGAGCTGACATTTTCCTATAAAAGCACCTTTGAAATTTCTCCAGCAACTAGCTGCACACACAGCACCTAGTTTGTAGTGAAAAACACTGCCTCCAGAGTTGCAAACCAGGTACTCCTGATATTACTTTATGCTCTCAGTGCAACTCTCTAATCGATAAAAAGGGCCCGTTGTCATGAATGTTACCTGTCCCCACTATCTCCATTACCAGCTTGGTGGATATGGAAATCCTGGGGCATGCAGAAATTCTCATGTTTACGCTCGTTATAACTAATCCACCCAAAGTCAGCACCACAGAGGTAACCAGGAGTACTTGACCACAAAGCACCAGGGATCCATGAAGATAAAATAGGTTGTTTAAATACAAATTAGAAACTTCACAAAGCTTCACAAAACAAAACAATTCAAACACCAACACATTAACTGAATCACAGAGTTAAATGTATTAACCAAATCACTGCATTTTTCATCCCTGCTGGGGACTTCGTCAGACCACAATCACTATTTTCTAAATTTGTTTTTTATACCCTTGATCATGTTCAATTTAAAAGAAATTATCATATTAAAAATGAGGGATCACTAAACCCTAAAAGAGCTGCTGAACTGTGATGAAATTTGTGTTACAAAAATATCAAAAGTTCCTAAAAACTACCATTATTTTGAATAGTATATAATTAAAAATATGGTTATAAAATATATTATATATGTGTAAATTCCCTCAATAATATTCCCTAGAAATAAAGAAATAAAACAATTGCTGATGTACTAATGCCCTTTAGTGCTCAATATAGTGAACTAGGTAATCAATGTATACCTATTAATAGAGATATATGGTAAATAATGTAGTGTATTAAAAAATATAAAATGAAGATATATATATATATATATATATATATATATATATATATATATATATATATATACACACACACATACATATATTCCTATTACAAGAACGAAAGTTCACTACTTCGAACTTGTAATAGGAAGCCTCACTTCTGTGAAAGTTCACTTTAACGAAAGTGAACTTTTGCGTAAGTGCACTTTACCGAAAACACTGCAGCACAGTGGAAGACATAAAAAGCAAGCTATGTCCTACACTATGGTGAGATAGTCATGGACCTTAGGGTTAGTGCACGGGTTAGGGTAAGGGGATAGTTAGTAAAGCTATCCCCTTACCCTAACCCATGCCCTAACCCTAAGGTTCGTGACTATTGTACCATAGTGGAGGACATTGCTATGTCCTTCATTGCACTGCAGTCATCTCGGACCTTAGGGTTAGGGCACGGGTCATGGTAAGGGGATAGCCCTATAGGCTATCCCCTTACTATGACCCGTGCCCTAACCCTAAGGTCCGTGAGTACTGCATGGAAGTTCAGTACAACACCTGTTCATTGTACTGAACTTCGCATAAGTATACTTTCGATTAAATGCAATTTCGCTGCAGTGAGCATTCCATGTACTATTTCAAATTAGTGAAAATTCGATCTAGTGTATGGATACCTATATATATATATATATATATATATATATATTTTTTTTTTTTTTTTTAAATTACAACCTAGCCAACTTAAGTTTTAAAACTGGAACTATTGAAATACTTTCATTTAAGCCCAGTGTTTTATTGGCCTCCAAAATAAGCTGCCAGTAAATTTTACGATACTTTCGTCTCATCTTCTACTGACCATATATATCTTTCTCCATGTAAAACTAGCTTAATGTGTGCTTGTATAGGGCATTTGTTATTTCTTTGTCTCTTACATCATATAAATGTTCATATATTCTTCTTTTTAAAGCTTGTTCTGTCTTCCCCACATAGAACACTGCACAGATCTTACATTGGGCTAAATAAACTACTCCTTTACTATTACAATTAAAATAGTTGTTAGCTTGTATATATCTATCTCAACTGTGTATGTATATAGTTTCTGTATTACTAATGTGGGGGGATTGAGCACATCTTCCTCATTTAAAAGTTCCTTTCCTTTGCCTATTATTTTCCAAACCCATTTTGGTCCATTTCCAAATACGTTTTGATGTTCCAGTTCCTTCTGTAAGTAAAATGTATTCATTGTTTGAATATCTTTTCTAAATCTGAAAACTTAGCAAACATATTCCAGTTTTTATGAATAATTTTTTTTATAATATTAGTATCTTTATTAAAATTCATAATGAAAGCTCCCTTGTGTGAATCATTGTTTGCTACCCCTATCCCATTCCTAATCTCAGTAATATAATCTTGCCTTGGAATCTGTAAATTCACATCAACCTTTCCTAGTAAGGGACTGTATCATCTTTTCTCCCTTCTTTTACTTTATTACTTGTTATCAGACTATCCAGGTATTTTCTCTATTGGAAGATTTTTTTTAATTTTTCACATTCCTTTGTGAAATCCATCTCATCCCAGGTCATCCTAGAAATTCTAATCAACTGACCTTTTCAAATACTTCTCTTATGTTTAAACGGGTGGGCACTGGTAAATATAAATATAAATTAGAAAATGTACTTTTTCTAAAAACTGTGGATTTAAATTCCTCATTAGCTAAAACCTTATGAATTGTTGCATTCAAATAATTCATTAATTGTCTATTTAGAAGATAGGGATTGTGGTCTGAGGAAGTCCTCAGCAGGGACGAAAAACACAGTGATTTGGTTAATGCGTTTAACGTGGCGATTCAGTTAATGCATTGGTGTTTGAAATGTTTTGTTTTGTGAAGTTTTATGAAATTTTTAATTTGTTTTAAACAATCTATTTTATCTTTGTGGATCCCTGGTGGTTTGTGGTCAAGTACTTTTGGTTACCTCTGCAGTGCTGACTTTGTGTAGATTAGTTATAACGAGCGAGGGCTTGAAGTCCCAGCACTGGGCATTTTCCATTTACTTCATTCTCACGTTTACTGACAACCAGCTAATTCTCAAACAAACTGATAAGATATGTGAGAGATGTATTAACAAAATGTCACTGGAGGCAAAGCTCTCATATAAAAGTACTCATAATTTCAATCAATTTGTCAGTAATACACATGCCGCATCCATCACACACAGCTCAAAGCAGAAACATAGACCTGCATATGCTGATGCACTTAAATGTAACCTTCCTAAACCCCAAAGACCTCCTAGATGAAATACAAATAAATATCCTCAGCAGCCCAGAATGCACTCATTCAAAACAACACCCACATCAACACATACAGCCACATCTCATGGAGCCTCTACTTCTTAACCCATAAGGGAATCCACCACACAATCCAACATTCTGGTCATTGGAGACTTCATGGTGAAGTACACTAATGTCCTTTTCACCAGGCTGAGTACGGAGAAAATCACAGTCAGTTGCTCATCGGGGCCAGGATCTGCCACATAACGCATGCACTTAGGTCATTGGACCACAAGTACCAGTCTGACTCATAGTCCTTTTGGGTATAAATGACCTGAGAGTTACCTTCCTAGATCATATGAAGATAGACATCATAGAGCTTTCAGAATATGTGTCCCAGGCTGGTTTGAACCTAGTATTGAGCAGCATTTTACCTTTTTTAAGGATGATGCCTCAAAATAAACAGAAGATGACTGACTTTAATAATTAGCTTAGTTTCTGGTGTCATTTAAAAGGGTGCAATATTTGTCAGCATGGAGGAGATGGTCAACAAACTACACTGCTTTTCAAGGGATGGTCTGCACCTTTCCCCTCTAGGCTATCGAATATTAGCTAAAACATTGTCCTCCCCCTTAGTGCCTTTTTTAGATAATGTCAAACAAAGTTTTTCTGACACAGCAAATCAAAACCAAGAAAACTTAAAGGTGTTGCTGCTCAGTACTAGGAGCCTAAACAAGAAGCTCCATTCCCTACAAGTCTTCTCACCCTAGAGGACATTGATGCCTGTGTAGTCACTGAGACATGGTGTAAAGCTGCAGAGAGCACACTGGCAGTTAAACGCTTTAATGACGTCCACATATTTAGACCAGTTACTAAACAGACATGGACTAAAGGTCTTGATTTATAACAAAAATAAGCATACCTTAAGGCTGGTCAAGCATGACAATGCACTTGAGCTTCTCCACTTTCAACCACCATAGGCAAAATCCCATACCACTTCCTTGCAAGTTTTAGGTCCACCCCATGACCAAGGAAACCCATAACGTGTATTTAAGCTTATTGGAAACACTCACCATCCAAATCAATACCATATTCATGGGCAACTTTAATTACCCCAACATTAACTGGGAATCATATATGATACTAAAACATACAGGCACAAAGATTTTGGGATTTTGTAAACATGAACTCCCTGGACAAGGTTGTCAATACATCATCTGGGAAGCAAATATACTGGCTGTGGTTCTCACTAATATGGGAGAATGCTGCATGTCCCCCAGTGTAATGTCTTCTCAGGTAAAGTCAGATCACAAAACAGTCTCCATTGAAATAAAAGTAAAACCCAGAAGCCCAGCTAACCTTGGAATGTTCAGGAACTATTGTAAGGCTAACTTCCTGCTGTTAAGTAAGAACCTGGTATAATTTCAGGCTCCCATACACACTGAGAACACTGCTGCCTACATGGAACTGTTCACAGAAACTCTATACAAGCATGTTAATAGCTGCCTAGAAGCAGCTGTACCCCCCCCCAGAAATAAGTACAAAATTAACTCAAAAAACAAGCCACCCTGGTAGAATTACAACATCAATAGCCTGTATAACAAAAGGAAGAAAATCATAGCAAAAATTAGGAGGTGTAGCACCCAGCAGGATAAAGGCACTCTCATCAAACTAAACAAAACAACTCAGAGGACAAATAAAGTCTACCAAAGCAAAATTTGAGGTAAATTTGGCCTTCCAAGCCAAGGACAGACACGAGGCATTTTTCAGCCACCTCAAAAGTAATACATAATTGTGTGTAGAGCTCATTGTTAATGGCATCACCTATACTAAGCAAGAAGATAAACAAAACTTACTGACAAATTCAGCTTTAACTTTGCCCTTCTCTCCCCCACAACCTCCCCTCAGGAAACAGCATCAAATTTAACTTGCCCACTATCACTAAGGAACAGAGGTCCTCAATGATCCGTCTAAGGCTAAGAATACTGCATCCGTTGACCAGACAATATCCCAGGATGCCTTCTAAATAGCATGTAATATGACCATTCAGGCCCACTGGAACTGCTTTTTAACTGTAGCCTCCAAACAGGTTTCATGCCTCCCAAATGGAGAAAAGCAACAGTCATCCCACTGCACAAATATTGGCCATCTACAGACCCTGTAAACTACAGACCCATTAGTCTCACTAGCCTCATATGCAAAGCCATGAAAAGAATTATCATGGAAATGATCAATAATAACATAGGAAACCTCCAAACACTGGACCCAGCCCAATCTGGTTTGTTAAGGGCAGGTCATGCCTACTCAACCTGGTGGACTTCTTTGAGAAGGTCATCAAAGAAATAGATGAGGGTAAAATGATTCACACTGCTTGCCTTGACCTGACCAAGGCATTTGACAGAATACCTCACTTAAGCATCATTGACAAACTCAAGAGTTTAGGTGTCAACCCTTATATCACCTAGTGGATAGCCACCTGGCTCACAGACAGGACCCAGGAAGTTAGAATTGGAGAGTCCACATTTACAGAGGCCAGTCACAAGTGGAGTCTCTCAGAAATCTGTCCTGGGGCTGTCCCTTTTTGGCATTTACTTCTCTGAAGTCAAGGCCAATGTCAAGAACCTCTGGCTGACTAAATTTGCAGATGATTGCACATTTTAGGAGCAGTCATAGAATCCCCCACAGACACTAATGGTGTCTAAGAAGGGCTGGTACAGACAAATAACTGATGTCTAAGAAGGGCTGGTACAGACAAATAACTGATGTCAGAGTCATGGACTAAAGCTAAATGGCATGAAATGCATAATAGTATCCTTTGGGAAACATCCAACCTCTGGGAATTATCATATTGGCAACACGCCCCTAAGAGTCAACCCAGTACTCAGGGATTTGGGCCACACATAAGCACTTATCTAGCCTTTGACTATCACTTGTCTACCATAGTGAGGAAATTATTCTACTGTATGTTGTGCAATTTATAAACAAAGGTATGGTATCTAAGTTCAAGGAAGTCATAGTTCTACTGGATTCAGCACTCATCAGATCTGTCATTGATTACAATGCCCCCTTTGGTATGTACCTAACTAGGCACATCCAACAATTGGAACATCCATAGAGGTTACTTACTAAAATGATACAGGGTGTAAGTAACATGTCATGTGCAGACTACCTCAAAGCTCTATCCCTGTATTATGTCTCCTACAGGTTGTTGAGGGGAGATCTATGCCTTGCACACAGGGCATTGTCACACCCCACCTTGATGGGCCCACTGCATAGCCACAAAACAAACAGCAACATAATTACCCATTCTAATGACTTAAACCAGCCTGTTATATAAATAGTATCTGCTGGAGAGACAGGTATGTATCTCAGAGACTGCCCATTCTCTAAAATAGGCTCCCCATCCATATGAAGCAGAGTTCCTCCCTAACTCAATTCAAGTGTAACTTGGACAATTGGATATGGAACAGAAAATGCATCCCTGGTTTGGCACCTTTGTCTCTAATAGACACAGACACGGCCTTAACATGATTCATCTCCCAAGCTGCTGCTTACACTTATCATGGGTACCAGAACTTGTCAAAAATTTGGGATGCATATCTAGGCTTAAAAAGGCCCTGGTGGTCATTAGCCTAGTACACACCTGTGAACCTGGCACAGAGATAAATAGTATACACTTTTGCAGGAATTTACATATCCTGAAATATCAATGGGATTGGTAAACTGGTAAACTGGATAGATTCTTCCATATCTTATAGTAATTTGTTCAGTGTTTGCAAGTCTCCAAAAAAGCCCGTTGAGATGAGTAGGAACATTCAAAACTGGATAAAAATGGGATATCACATGCCAATCTGCTCTTCTTTTAAGAAGCAGAGAAGTCAGTGATGATCATCCATGTATGCAAGGTTGTCCTCTTAATTAGAATCCTGGATACTTTCCATGATATGGAGGGCATTGCATTAAGGTAATATGCATATATAGTGATTTAATTTTTGCACTCATTTCATGTTATTTGCATCCAAACTCCCACACTTGAAGCAAAGGAAGTTGTTTAATCAAACTGCATATTTTATGCATGAAGGTCTGATACTAGTATGAAGTTTTGATACCATTATCTTTAATGTAAGAAAAAAGTAATTTTTCAGACTCATAGATCTAACCCTTATGGAGGCTTGTCATACCAGGATTTGAATTTTATTAATTTACTGTCCATTGTAGTGGCTAGAAAGGTAATTTTTATCCGCTATTTCACTGATTAAGGAACCACTGTTCACTGAGCATCTATGCGACAAGCAACTTAATGGAAATTTGGACACTTTTGTCTTGACCACTGCTATTTAAAACACTTGATTTCCCCAGTGTTGCCTGAGATCCCTGGCTGCCCATGGAAAATACCTTTCTGTTTTGTTAGGTTTGTGCTTCCAGAATTTAAATGACAGCCATATGCAGAAGTATTCAGTGCAATGACAGTCTCTACCAGAGTCTGTCCACTTTGGAATGCCTTTAAGTGCTTCTTAAGCCCATAATTCCAAGCTTGGGTAAGGAGCTATCGGGTAGCCTAGGATTAGGAATGCAGGGATACTGATGATTTACTTATCACTAACTATCTTGCAAGACAGGATAGCCAATCCAAAGAACTGGACTTTTGTAACAGGGTTTAAGTTAAGAATACAACATTTACTGGACTTTAAAGTTGCTGCAGTGACAACGTAAGCTAGATACCAGTTTGTGAGTCCATTCCTGGGAAGCTTTGATCTTTAGAAAGGGCTGCCAGTGTTCAGGCTGCTGCTGCTCAGAGAGTGAAGTGCTTCATGCAAACTCTCACTAAGGCTAAGGGTTTTGCCACATCCACAGCCACATAGTTCTTTAGTGAGCAGCTTTTATAGGGTATTATGTGTTCAGAAAACATGGAGGTCAGGTTATACAGAAATATTTTTGTTTCTCATGGACATATGCCTGAGTAAAAAAAGTTTGCTTTGTCATCCCTTCCATTTGGAAGAATTAAATCAGTGTATCTGCTCACT
The DNA here is from genome assembly GCF_019279795.1 of Protopterus annectens. Taxonomy (NCBI): domain Eukaryota; kingdom Metazoa; phylum Chordata; order Ceratodontiformes; family Protopteridae; genus Protopterus; species Protopterus annectens. The sequence goes on from NC_056732.1 coordinate 1,067,815,945, forward strand.
AAATCCTAGTAAGATGGAGGAGCGTATGGCCTTCCTGGAGATGTGTATATGTTTCTGTCACTATATACTCTGAATAAACTTATATAGGAGCTTAATTTCCATTTACAGGCACTTGACTAATACCTGGATTTTAATATATCTTAAGTTAGCATTACTTATGATATAGGACAGGGCTTCTCACACTCTCCAGGTTTGTCTAGGTAATGGAGTGATTTGCTTATAAAATGAAAAGGTTTGTACAGTGAGTGTACAGCCAGTATGCTGAACACCTCACTTCTATCATCCTGTACGAACATGACATTCTGTTTATGCCTCAGTTCTCTGAAGAGCAGTTGCTCCTAGCCTGAGGACTACCATCCTTTCTTACCCCAATTAGAGTTTCAAGTTTTCCCCCAGGAGTTTCTGATCAATGCAGGAGGTGCACTAAAGACATATGGGATCAAGGTCAAATCTGGGGTCATTCTTGCCAGAAATAGAAAAAGCTTGCATACTGTTTGAGAAGATACCTTTGAAGTGACCACTAGTATAAAACCAATTGGGAAACCCTTGACAGTCCTGACTTGAACTTCTCAAGAAGCAATATCTAATATTAGTAGACTTGGAGAAAATAGTATAGACTAGGAGAAAATGCTGACAGTATGCATTGTACTTTATAAATATAATGAATAAATGTCCCCCATCCAGGCACAGAGCTGTGACTGTGAACCATAATACCTGTGCATCTGTGCTAACAGTTTGTAGAATGTTATTGCACAGTTGCTGCATTGCTAATTAAAGGATTACCCTAAACTGGGATTCCTTTCCCACTCTCATGCTCCAAGTTACCCCTCTGTCTTCATACCCATTTTTCTGAAGTGTTAAACAAGGTTACTAATATATAAGAAATCAATATAAACATATAACATTATGCTAATTGAATTCTGGCAATGCTTAATGTTCAGTTTTTGACAAGCATGTTTGAAATTAAAGTGTAATATTACAGCAATAACCCACAGCTGGGTGTGGGTAATGCTGGATTTACCCATGGTTGGTGTGGTTTGGTACTTTCCTTAAATCATGTCCTTGTATAATGGCACCGTGCTGCTCTTCAGCATTTTTCCCCTGGTATCCTGGGGCTTTCCTGATGTACTGTACATGCATATAGGACTTTCATTCCCACAGTTACACAGTATATTAGTGCTGTGAAAAGGAAGTCACAGAGAAAGGAAGATCTATGTTGCTTTTTTTGTTTGATTTTAATTAAAAAAAAAAGAAAGAAAAAACTGGGAGACTTTCAATGTACGGGAGTAACGGGACAGAGAAAATAAAAGGGTAATCAGGTACATTTCTCTAGTTTTGCATAATGTACCTGACTATCCTTTTATTTTTCTCTGTCCCATCTCTCTTGTTCTTTTGGAGTCTCCCATTTTTGTAAGTTTTTTTTTTAAATGGAAGAAAGCAATCACTGATATACGATACAATAATACCAAAACAAAACTAAAATTTTGGTAGCATATATTAATGGAAGAAAGTCTGGGCGACTGGACTTTTTTTCCATTGGTAAATGTTCGATTTACAACAGGCACACTGGTTGGGCTGACCAATCAGCATGCTCGTTTTTGAATGTTAATGGGCAGTCATTTTATAATAACACGTTGAGCCTGTATTTATGTAAAGCTTACATTTTGTTATCGCACAAATACTACAATAAAAAGTACAGTTGTGTACACTTACCATAAATGTAGATGTACGAGTGTATTCACTGTTGCAGTCATTACAATTGGATAATCCTGCTGGCAGGCTACCCTCAGTCGGCCTGAATTCCAAAGTCTAGGTCTGGCATCGGTTGCTGTCGCCTCTTCCCCGACGTCAGTGCGCCAGGGGTATAAAAGATGCAGATGACGCAATTTTCTTCAGTTTTTCATGCCCCAGATGTCAGGTGCCCCCAAAAGGGTAGGCTAAAAATTTGTCAATAAAACATGCATGCACCAAAGTATATATTTTGCCTTCATCTACAAGCAAGTACACCACATAGGTTGTATATAACAGAGAAGTACAGATAAGTTCCAGCAAAGAAAAGGGGGATGGCGAGTGGGTAACCTGGACTGCAACAGTGAATACACTCAAGCTCATCTACATTTATGCAAAGTGTACACAACTGTACTATATTCTTTGTGTTTCACTGTTGCAGTCATTACAATTGGGTTGAATCCCAACGCTAAGGTTGGGAGGCTGGAGCTAAATAGCATTAGGAGTGGCTATTAGGCCCTGCAGAACTGCAGTGGCAAAGCCTGCCCTGGATTTAGAGTAGAGTGGTAAGTGATAGTGCTTTGTGAAGGTGTGCACTGAACTCCAAGTAGCAGCCTCTAAAATGTCTTTGGTTGGCACTCCCCTGAGGAAGGCTGCTGAGGTGTCTGCTGCTCTGGTTGAATGTGGCCTAATGCCCTTAGGTACTGGCTTGCCATGTTGTGAATAGCAGAAACTAATGCAGAGGCCTATCCACTTTGAAACAGTCTGCTTTGAGATAGCCTTTCCTTGTGACGCTGCAGCATATGCCACTAGTAATTGCTCTGTCTTTCTGAAAGCTTTGGTTTTGTTCAAATAGAAGCGTAGCTGTCTATGTATGTCCAAAGAATGCAGAATTCTCTCCCCCTTATTCTGTGGGTTTGGATAAAAGGTAGGCAGATGAATAGTTTGGTTAAGGGCCACACTGGACACTACCTTAGGCATAAATGTTGGGTTTGTCCTCAGAGAAATCCTGTCTGGATAAAAAATGATAAAAGGTTCCACAGCCATGAGTGCTTGTAGCTCTGAAACTCGTCTTGCAGAAGTTATTGCTAGGAGCAGAGCTGTTTTCCAAGATAAAAACTTTATATCAGCTGTAGCGGCTGGCTCAAAAGGAGGCAGGGTGAGTTTTTCCAAGACATAATTGAGGTCCCATGCAGGTATTAGTGATCTCCTTGGAGGCCTTACATTTTTGACCCCTCTGAGGTACTGCCTTAATAAAGGATGAGAAAAGATTGGTTGCTCTGTATTGTAATGAGCTGAAATGGCAGAGGCATTAATTTTTATAGATGAAAAGGATAGGCCTTTGTCCAGCATCTCAGTCAAGTATTGTAAAATCTGAGGAATATTTGGTACAACTGTGTCAATTCCTTGTGCCTGGTTCCAAGCACAGAATCTCTTCCATTTTCCAGCATAGGATTTTCTAGTACTAGGCCTCCTGGCTTCCAAAATGACATCCATCACTGCTTTAGTTAGAGGTGTGTTTTGTATGACTACATTGTCCGCCATGCTGCCAGATTCAAGGTCTTGAGTTGGCTGTGCAGTATCTGATTGTTCTGCTGGGACAGTAGATGAGGCACTTGAGGTAAGGTCCAGGCTGGGTATTGAGACAGGTTCCTTAGGATTGGATACCAGTACTGGTGTGGCCAGTCTGGGGCAATCAGTACCATTTTTGGCTTCTCCTGTCTGACCTTTAGGAGTACCTTGGGGAGGGGAGGCAGAGGAGGAAAGGCATATACTGTTAAGTTTTATCAGCTGAAAGATAGGGCATCCACTTTCCATGCTTGTCTGTGATAAGTCCATGTGCAGAATCTCTTTAGTTGGCAGTTGTGAGGTGAGGCAAAAAGATCTATGTCCGGGCATCCCCATTTCCTTGTTACCATGCTGAAGACTTGTGGATCCAATTTCCACTCGTGGGGATCCATGAGGTTTCTGCTTAGTTCATCTGCCAGAGTATTTATCTTTCCTGGCAGGAATTGTGCCTGCAGATATACTTGGTATGTCAATGCTGTGTCCCACAAAGTCATGGCTAGTCTGCAAAGGGGGTAAGAATGAGTGCCTCCCTGCTTGTTTATATACCACATGACTGTGGTATTGTCTGTCTTTATCAGTAGTTGTCCTGGATAAAGTAGGTCTTTGAAGGCTGTTGGGGCATTTTGAACAGCTAGCATCTCTTTTTGATTGATACGTAGATGCATTTGGTTTGCGAACCATGTGCCTTGAATACATCTTCCTGCCATGTGGACTCCCCAGGCATAATCCGATGCATCCATTGTTAATGTCTGTGTGGCTGGGGGGTAGAGTGAATGGCTGTCCCTTGTCCTGGAGACAGGCCTTCGCCCACCATCGAAACTCCTGTTGCAGGCAGGGAATGAGAGTAACTATTGTTTCCAAGCTGTGGCAATGTTTAGTCCAAACACTTTTTAGGTACCATTGAAGTTTCCTCATATGCAGTCTTGCATATGAAATTAGTAGAATGCAGGATGCCATGAAGCCCAAAGCCTGCAGAATTTTTCTTGCAGATAACTGGGCCTTTGTTGCCAACAGTTTGAAATAGGTAGTCAGTTGCCTTTGCTTGTCTGGCATGAGATAAACCATCTGGGCAGTTGTATTTGAGCTTGCACACAGGAATATTATCTCTTGAGAGGGTACTAATTTTGATTTATGTTTGTTGACTGTGTACCCTAGGCATGGTAGTAATCTCTTTACAAATGCCAGATGCTGTAGCAGAATGTCCTTGTTCTCCGCTTAAATGAGGCAGTCATTCAAGTAAGGATATATTTGTATTCCTCTTTGTCTGCAGTATGCAATTACTGGTTCCAGGCACTTTGTGAAGACCCTGGGCGCAGTAGATAAGCCAAAGGGCAGTGCAGAGAATTGGTAGTGCATTGAGCCAGCTTTGAATCTAAGGTATCGTCTGCATGTTTGTCTGATTGGGACATGCAGGTATGCCTCTTTTATATCTAAAGTCACAAGCCAAGCCTTCTTGCCCAACATGGGCAGAAGCTGCTGTAGAGTCAACATTTTGAATTTTGGAATATCCAGATATGTTTTTAGAGTAGATAGGTCCAGTATTGGTCTCCAGGCCCTGTCCTTTCGGGGTACCAAAAACAGTCTTGAATAGAATCCTTGTCCCTGCTCTTGTTCTGGTACTTGTTGAATGGCCCTAATGTCCATGAGGGATGAAACTTGTTTTTGTGCCTCTGCCCATTGATGCTTTGGCAGGTCTGGCCAACCGTTTGCCCTTGGCAGGGTATGGAAATGAAACTTGTAGCCTTGTGACACTATGTTTAAGACCAATTTGCATAGATTTAGCTTTGTCCTCCATTTTCTTTAACACCTTTTCTGTCTTAACACCAAACAAAGCATCATGCTGTAATGGAGCATCTAATAATTTTGCTTTAACATTATCAGGAAGAGTTTGTTCCTTTAACCAAGCATGCCTCCTAATGACAGAGCACGTAACTGCAGCCTTGCAGGAGGCCTCCAGAGAATCAAAACCACATTGCAAAGTATGCTTTCCAACTTGTTCAGCTGCATGCAATAAATCCTGCATTTCTTTGTTTTCTGCACATTCAGAATTTATCAACATTTTCTGTTTAAGCAGTGACATAATATATTGCTGATATTTGAGCATATGAAACTGACAATTTAAAGCCCTTATAGCCAAGGTAGCAGAAGTGTAAATCTTTTTTCCCCATCTGTCCAGTACCCCAGAATCCCTGTCAGAGGGAGTAGGGTTTTTTGCAGTGGAAGCTTTGACCCCTTTGGGACCCTGAGAGATAGTTTTTGGGTCAGCAGCAGGGTTTTTGAAAAGGAATTTATGAGAGTCAGGAACCCTGTAGTACCTGTCCAGCTTGACAGGAGCTGGAGGTAAGGAGTCAGGGGTCAGACTGGACTCTGAAAATACATCATCTACAATGTCTAACACAGGTGGAATAGCTAGGGGCCTGTGTTGTGGTAGTAAAAGGAAGTCTCTGAGCCTTTTCTTAGATTCTGAATAATCTTGGCTCTCCCAGTGGTAATGCTCCCTCATGGTATGTAAAGTTTCCCCAAAAGAATAATCTTCAGGAGGAGAGGCTAAAGGGATAGATTCTTCAGCATCAGAATCCTCATAGGGAGGAAGAGAGTATTCCTGATCAGAAGAGGAATCAGATGAAATGGAAACCTGATCTGAAGATTCATATTCTGTCTTTTGCCTAGGCCTATTATCAGGAGGGGGATGGGAACCCCTGATCAAAGTAATTAGGTCTTCGGCCATTTTGAGCATCTGTTTTTTAGGCATGTAGGCCTGTCCATGAGGCTGCTGTACTTGTTTCTTTGTCTTTAAAGGTGCTTTAGTCTTTGACTTTGAAGCTGAAGTCGATTTAACATATAATTGAGTAGGTCTGAAAACACCCTCAGAAGCCGATGCCTGCTCAGCGGCTCCGGACCCATCTGAGGGAATAGTTAACGAAGGTCCAATACCTTGAGCTTCCAACAGCCTGGTCGACTCCACATGGGTGTCGGTAGTGGCCTGCGAGTCTAAAGTAGCGGTCAGGGCTGCAAAGGCGCCTCACTGAGAACCGGTGAACCGGCGACTGGCTTAGAAGAAGCCTCGTCATCGTTCTGGACCTCGGATGCATGTCCTTTTCTTTGCGTTTCTTGTGAATTTCGGTAGTCAGATGGCTATCCGACGACATTGTATAGTTAAATCTTCTTCCAAAATAGTGAAATGCAAAATTGTACCGACGCTTAATAGTGCGTTGGTTAAATCTAGCACAAAACCGACAACTAGCTACGTCGTGGTCAGGGCCTAGGCAAGGAATACAGTAAGAATGAAAGTCCTTATGAGGTATTTGCTTCCCACAAGAAATACAATTATTAACTTTTTCTGACATCGGTCTGGAACAAGAAAAAAGTTTCCCCAACGGGGTACTTAGCTTTTAGTGAAGACTTCGGATCTGAAATTTGAACACAAAAATCTCAGGAGTCGGCCGACCGGCACTTGCGAGCTGCTTTTGCTTCAGGCAAAGCGCGGCAAGAAAGACTGAAGAAAATGGCGTCGGCTGCATCTTTTATACCCCTGGCGCACTGACGTCAGGGAAGAGGTGACAGCAACCAACGCCGGACCTAGACTTTGGAATTCAGGCTGACTGAGGGTAGCCTGCTAGCAGGATAACCCAGTTGTAATGACTGCAACAGTGAAACACGAAGAACATCTCTGTATTGCCTCAAAACCATGTTAGGGTGAAAAATATTTATTAAGCAATACTCCCACCTGGCTAACAAGCACATACAGTAGATAAGCAAATTTGAAAGACTAATACTGCTTCATTAAATTAGCAGAATATGTTGTACCCTGCCTTATCATAAAACTCATTTAAATGCATGCTTATGGAAATTAACTGGGACACTGCCTTTGCCATTTGTTTTCTGTGTTGTTATTATGTGTTGTGTACCCCATGATGTTCTTTTTCAAATCTTATTTTTTTACAAAGTTAAGGGACTGTTTCTTTTTTCTTCCATTCAATTAATCAAACCCTTTTGTAGCTTGTTGCTGACTTCACACACCGTTGCAACTTAAAGTCCCTCATGCACGGGAAACTGACTGTGCTCTAATGCACAAGCTTCTTTCTGGCACACAATTGTAAAATGATTTGCTTTCCACTCCTTAATGATTACATATTTTATAGCATTGCAATATTAATCTTTGCAGCTTACATATAATAATAAACTTCTGAAAGCTGATAAACCAGCCCATATATGTCTAATAATGCACTACACTATTACAACCATATACATAGCTCATAATTCCTTACCTATTCGATATTCTTCACTATATAGATATCAATATAGTTATAGATATAGATATAGATATAGATATATGTCACAAACACACATGAATGCAGGACCATAGACTATTTCCCCAAGAGATGTTGTTAGCACTATTATAATATCTTAATTGTTCTCTGGATTTTTAGAAACCCGTTTGCATATTCTATTTATAATTAAACTCTCACATTAACTAGAAAGCTAAACTGGGGATTATCACTCTAACCTGCAAAACGATATATGCCTTATGTCTTCTTTATCTGTTGTAGTTAATAATAGTTAACAACTCTTTTTATCCCCAGGAAGGGAGCACATCAAGTTTGCAAAACCATTATCTCATTAGGGAATAGTACTGGTGTACAAAAATCATTACCTTCTATGATTAGAGTTATCCTGGCCTAAATCAGGCTGAACACCACTAATATATGCATCAACAGAATTTGATCTTCACAATATCTGTAACATTAAGCTACAAACAAGAATCTGATTAAGCTTATCTAGCATGTGCATGAAAGTGCAGCTAATTATTTTATTTATTTTACATTTGTTGACCGGGCTAATCTAATTGGATATGTGTCCATTTTCAGTAGAGGCCCGGGGAGAAAAGCTCCACATAATAAACAAGGACAAACAAACATTACAACTTCAGTTACAGTTTACTTGTCAGACGCAACAGGTGTTACATGGTAACTTAGCATTCATGATAGATAATAGCCAAACAAAAATAGAAAAACCCTTTAGAAAACCTTTTTTTTTTTTGTAGTTGACCAAACAATAGTAGAAGAAAATGGTATTTAGAAGGATGTCTGCTACTTTGTCAAGAAATGTCTAACAAAGGTTAAAAAATATATAAAACTCAATTAAAGCATACTTTACTATTGTCGTGGTCATAATCAGCCAATGTTTTTGAGTTTTGTTACTGTTTCACATTTTAATCACAGGAAGCCTTGTTAAAGTGGGCTCTGTCCCACTTTTGATGAAATATTAGAATATAGTTGGTAACTATTAGCCTGTGAGAGTGTGCTCTAATGAAATAAAAGACTTAAACACAAACGAGGTAGAACACAAAGGATCTGAAAGCACCCACTCAATCTCTGACCCATAAAATATTTTTAAAGAAACAATTATATATGTACAACAGTTTTTGTAATGAGAGTAATCTCAAATATACAACAACTGCAAAAACGTAGACCTATTTAGTACTGGAATGGTGCACACAATAAGACTTTATTGATTGTGGATTAAGATAAAAACAGGGTTATTATCTTTTGTGTTCACCTGAAAGCCAAGTACAAAGTTATATATAGAACAATGTAAAGCAAAGGAGCTGGGAACACAACTGTGGTGAGAAAAGACTGACTAAATTGAAAAGATTCTGAAAACCTTATGGAAATTAGTTGTAAGGAAGAACAACTAATCTAGTAGCTTCAATTACAGCCAATTAAAGGCAGATTCTGAAATGCATTGGCTCTAGTTGATTGTCACTGTTGAAGTGACACCCCAACCCCATGTGAAAAATGGGAAAAGGGGTTGTAGATGGTGTGACAATAGGTGAAGGCTAGTGAAGACAGGTGAAGGCTGCCAGCCAGCCAGGTAGAATTTTGTAGATAATTCTGTCATTTGTAAATATTAATGTAAGCCACAGGCTTGCTGTCTTAAATAGAAAAATGCCGTTACATGTGAAACTGCAAAAATATAACAACAGTGCACTCTGCTGACCAAGTAGAGCATGTCGTGACCCTTTAATCTAAACACGGCTCCAGCTGGTCTAGATGAAGGAATTCTTGCTATTGTTTTAAGGCCAGAGTTAATGGCCAGAATTTGCATGCATAAATGTCCTTCATGGGTTTGCTTCCTGCCCAGGTGTGAATTTACTAAAGAATGTAGCCTGTTAGCCTGGGAACCTCAGGAAAGTGTGAAGAATGATGTAATGTGAATCAGAACTGTGATATCAATTTAAACAGAGAGAATCAGACAGCATTAAATATTTTTGTCTTGACCATCCAACTCATCCGCACTCTGCTTGTGTTCTATATGTAAGTTATTTTAGAATTGTATTTTCTCTTAGAAATATCTAGAAACTAGGAATATTAGACTAATTGTTTTTCTGTGATGTTAGAACTTTACTACTTTATTATTTGAAGTATTTCTCTGTGATCTCTGAACTCTTGACTAACACTGTGTAGTAAGAAGTATTGTCTTGTGTTTTTATTTATTATTAAATATTTTAAACCCTTTCAACTGTGGCTGTTTTGTGTAGAGATAATGTAAGCTCTTACGAGTACTTGCATGTCTTTGGTAAAACTGTACAAAGCCACTCTAATAGCTTTAGCTCTGGGCTACACTTACTAGTTGGATAATAATATTGCACAGTAATAATCGAACACCCTTTTAAGGGCCTTTGAGTAGCTGATAAATATTAGCTGGGTGGTGGCAGTGATTTCTACCATATAGTCTGGGTAAAAGGGGCACAGCTAGAGAACCTTTGCCAGTCTTCCCCAGGAGTGTCTGTGTGGTTGTAGATAAATCTTATTTCAAAGTGTGTGTGTGTGTCAGCTACTTGGGTAGGGTCAAGAAGCATTGGTTGGACAGAGAGGGTGCTGGAGATTTTAGCTTGCCCAGCTGGCTGAGATCTGGACCCTATAGCTGAGCTAGTGGCGAGTCTTATTGGGGACCTGGAGAGAAAGTGAGCAAGCAGCCCCGGACTGACTGTGATCTCTGTGTGCTCTTAAAGGAAATTGTACTTTACTGTGTGTGTATTTATTATCCTTTCCCTATATGGATGCCCCTCACTGGTGTTAGTGGTGAGGACTGAGGCTCCTTGATTGCTGGGCCAGTGCACGGGTGTCATATTAATTGTTTGGCAGTGGTGGGATATCCACACCACATATTAATTGGTTGGCACATACTAACTGGCTTGTAGTGGTGTGGATAGAGTGATTTCCTGTAGCTTGTGTACAGTGATCTCCGAAGGTGTTTTGTACTCTAAATCAGCCACACAGTGAAAACTCAGAGTTCAGATCACAATTGTTTTATTTCTTTTGTTAGCTTAGTTAGTCAGAAAGAGCAGGCAGCATGTCAGCAGAGGAGTACGGAAAGCTGACAAGGAGCCAGCTGGCTGAGATGTGCCAGGCTAGGGGACTGGTGCATGGAAACCTGACTAAGGTAGACCTGATTGCAGCCTTGGTCACAACTGCATCAGGAAACAGCAACCAGGAGGACATTCTGACTATCAGTGGAGATGTACCACCCTCAGAGAATGAACAGCTCAACCATTCTGCAGAAGACTTAAAAATCCACTTGGAGCTAAAGAGACTTGAGGTGGAGGCCAGGCATTTGGAAATAGAATCAGCTGAGAGACTGAGATGTCTGCAGGCTGAGGAGAATAAGAAACTGCTACACCTGGAAGCTGAGGAAAAGGAGAGGCAGAGGAAGCATGAGAGGGAGATGCTGACTCTTCGCCAGAGTCATGGTAGTAATGGGAAAGGGAGTAACTGGAACCCAGAAGCACAGAAGGCCAGTAAATTTCTTCCACAGTTTAAAGAGGGGGATAATTGTGATAGTTTCATTCATATGTTTGAGAGGGTATGTAAACAGTATGATGTTGACCAAAGGCTCTGGGTATGGTTCCTGACCCCTTTACTCCATGGTAAAGCTGTAACTGTGTTGTCTAAAATGTCTGACACTGCATGTTTTGATTAAACTGCTGTTAAAAGTCACTTGTTAGAATGTTTTAAGCTAACACCTGAAACGTATAGGAAAATGTTTTGTAAGCATAGACACAAGACAGATGAAAGTGTGTGTGAATATGTTGCTGAACTGAGCACTTATTTTCATAGGTGGGTGAGTGAATGTCAGGTCACTACTTTTGAAGGGCTGGCAGACCATTTGGTGAGGGAACAAGCCCTTAGCACTTTGCCTGAGGACATGAGGATCTGGTTAGCTGATAGACAATGGGCTACTTCAGATGAGATGGGGAAGAAGGGAGAACTATACCTAGCAAGCAGAGCATCCATGCACAGGAAAGGGACCCTCAGTGCTGCTTATGGGTCTAAAGGAAACCATGGTGGGCAGCAGAGACTGCCCCAACAGAATCTGGCAATAGCAGGAGCCACTAGTCCAGGTACCCATCCAGGACCTAGGGTTAAATGTATTGAATGGAACCAGTGGGCCATATGGCATACAGATGTCCACAGAGGCAAGGTAGGGAACAAAATGTGAGAGAGCCAGTAAGTGGGAAAGACAAAATGCCAATAGTAGTTTGTCTTGAGACAACAAGGGTACTGAACTACCATCCTGCAGATGTCCTGATAAGGAAGGATTTGGATGAGGCAGTACCATGTGCTTATGAAGTTACATGCAGTCAGGCTAGGAGACAAGCATGTGGGTCTGGTAGCCTGGGGGAGACCCAGACAGACTGCATACTTGCAGCCAGGACTGTTGAGGTGGTTACTTTAGGGAGGGAGCTGCTCTGTAGCAGTGACACTGATTTTTTTTGCCACAGCTGCTTGTGGGTACTGATGTTCCCTTGGACAGAGTGAATGCAAAGGTAGAAGTGAGTAGTAGTACTCAGGCTGACAGTGAGGCACCACTGTCAGAGGATGCCAGACTCCCTGTGGAAGGGGAGCTGGGAAGGGTTACAAAGAGAGAGTTGAGACAGCCTCAGCTCTCAGACCCTACATTGCAAGGCCTGAGGCATGTAGCTAGGGAGGCACCTGATTCTCAAGGAAAGGGGAATATGTATGCTGGAACACAGGGTTGCTGTATAGAGACTGGACCCCTGAGGGAGGGCTAGAAGGTGAGAGTGTACAGCAGTCAGCAGTGCCTAGAGCCTACCATCTGGCACTTCTAGCCATAGCCCATGATATTCCCTTTGCAGGTCATATGGGCATAAAACATACAAAGAGATGTATTATGCATAACTTCTATTAGCCTGGAATTTCCAGAGATGCAACAGGGTGCTGCGGGACCTGTGAGCAGTGCCAAAAGGTAGGCAGGGCAGGAGACAAGGTGAGAGCTCCTTTGATGCCTTTCCTGTAATTGAGGAGCCATTTCAGAGAGTAGCTATGGATATTGAGGGGCCTCTGAGTACCCCAAGTTCCACAAGGAAAAAGTTTATCCTAGTGGTAGTGGATTATGCTACACGATACCCTCAGGCAGTGGCTCTGTCCTCCATTGAGGCAGAAAAGGTGGCAAATGCTTTTAGAGATTTTCAGCAAGGTAGGTTTCCCAATAGAAATACCGACTGACAGAGGTGTCAATTTTATGTCAGACCTGCTGGCTTGTCTGTGGAAGTCCTGTGGGTTGAAGCCTCTGAAGACCATGCCCTACCATTCCCAGACTAATGGCGTGTTGAGAGGTTAAACTCTACAATCAAGTCCATGCTACGGGCATTTGCAGAATAGTTTAAGAGGGAGTGGGACAAATATTTGCCCCATCTGTTGGCTGCTTACAGAGAGGTTCCTAGGAATCCACAGGTTTTTCACCCTTTGAGTTGCTGTATGGGCATAGGGTGAGGGGACCTCTAGATTTAATTCGAGATGAGTGGAAAGTTGAGTGTAAATCTGGCAAGGAGTCTGTTGTGGCATATGTCCTAAACCTCAGGACAAGGCTCAGGGAACTCAAGGGCTTGGCTCAGGAGAACCTGGCAGAAGCCCAACAACAGAAAAAGGTGTGGTATGACAGCAATGCTTGAGCTAGAGAGTATGCTGTGGGGAAGCAGGTAATGGTTCTCATTCCTGTCAGACAGAACAAGCTGCAAATAGCTTGGGAATGACCCTACAAAGTGGTAAGAAAGGTCAGTGATGTTACCTACATGGTGGAACTGCTAGGCAGAAGGCAGGGGCACAAATTGTACCATGTTAACATGATGAAACCTTACCATGATAGGGAGGCGCTTGTGCTGAGCATTTACAGTGGATTGCAGGAGGAGTCTGAGGGAGATCTGGTGACTGATCTCCTCAGTGAGGCTCGGACTGGCACCTCAAGTGGAAGGGGTAGCAATGTCCCAGCAGCTATCTCCTACCCAGGTTTGAGAAATCCAGCAGTGTTGCAGGAGTTTGAGGACATGTTCACTGGGAAACCAGGGTGCACCCACCTGGTGCAGCACCAGGTGGATACAGGACCCCAAAGGCCTATTAGGCAGGCCCCTTATAGGGTGCCTGAGAGAGTCAAACAGACCCTGAGGGAGGAGGTACAAGGAGATGTTGGAACTAGGGGTGATTCAAGAGTCCAACAGTCCCTAGGCCTCCCCACTGGTGCTGGTGCCAAAGAAGGATGGCAGCACCTGGTTCTGTGTGGACTACAGGAAATTACATAGTCACACAGAATCAGATGCTTACCCCATGCCTAGGACAGATGAGGCCCCTGAGCAGTTGGGTGGGGCTAAGTATCTTACAACCATTGATCCTACCAAGGGTTACTGGCAGGTGCCCTTGACTCCCAGTGCTAAAGAGAAGTCAGCCTCTGTGACTCCTTTTGGCTTGCATGAGTTTACAAAGATGCCCTTTGGGATGAAGAATCCCCCAGTGACTTTACAGAGTCTGGTAGATCATATCCTAGCAGGAGCAGGAGGGTTTGCATTTGCTTACCTAGATGATATTGCTATCTACAGCCATTCCTGGCAAGAGCACTTTCAACATGTCAGGGAGACACTGGGCAGACTACAGAGGGCAGGGTTGACCATTAAGCTGAGCAAATGTCAGATGGGTATGGCAGAGGTCTCCTACATGACACATAGAGTGAGGAGTGGTAAGATCAGGCCAGAACCTGCCAAAGTAGAAGCCATTCAGGCATGGCCTGCACCTGTTGCCAAAAAGCATGTGAGGGCATTCTTAGGGACAGCAGGATACTACCGAAAGTTCATCCCCATTTATAGTACCATAGCAGCTCTCCTCACAGACCTGACAAGGAAGAACAGAGCCAGCCAGAAAAGGCCAAGTTGCTAAGATGGAGTCTGTGGTTGCAAGCATATGATATGTCAGTGCAGCACTGCAGTGGGATTAGCAATGCCAATGCAAATGGACTCTCAAGACAGGGAATGGGGTAAGGTATACTCAGATAGAACTAACCCTCTCAAGCAGCGTTTCTCAAAGGTCACTTGAAAAACTAGCTTGAGTTCTCCAAGGGGGGAGATGTGTGATGATAGATGAAGACTAATGAAGATAGGTGAAGGCTGCCAGCCCACCCAGATAGAATTCTGTAAATAATTCTGTCATTTGTAAATATTAATGTAAGCCACAGGCTTGTTGTTTTAAATGGAAAAAAAATGCTGTTACATGTGGAACTGCAAAAATGTAACAACAGTGCACTCTGCTGACCAAGTAAAACATGTTGTGACCCTTTGATCTAAACACGTCTCCAGCTTGTCTAGATGAAGGAATTCTTGCTATTGTTTTAAATCCAGAGTTAATGGCCAGAATTTGCATGCATAAATGTCCTTAATGGCTTTGCTTCCTGACCAGGTGTGAACTTACTAAAGAATATGGACTGTTAGCCCGGGAACCACAGGAAAGTGTGAAGAATGATGTAATGTCAATCAGGACTGTGATATCAATTTAAACAGAGAGAATCAGAGAGCATTAAGCATTTTTGTCTTGACCACCCAACTCATCAGCACTCTACCTGTGTTCTGTATGTAAGTTATTTTAGAATTGTATTTTCTCTTAGAATTAGCTAAGAACTAGGAAGATTAGACTAAGTGTTTTTCTGTGATGTCAGAACTCCAATACTGTATTATTTTAAATATTTATCTGTGATCTCTGAACTCTTGATTAGCACTGTGTAGTAAGAAGTATTGTCTTGTGTTTTTATTATTTATTATTAAATATTTTTAACCCTTTCAATGGTGGCTGTTTTGTGTAGAGATAATTTAAGCTCTTACAAGTATTTGCATGTCTTTGTTAAAATTGTACAAAGCCCTCCAATAGCTTTAGCCCTGGGCTACACTTACTAGTTGGATAAGAATCTGATTAAGCTTATCTAGCATGTGCATGAAAGTGCAGCTAATTATTTTATTTATTTTACATTTGTTGACCGGGCTAATCTAATTGGATATGTGTCCATTTTCAGTAGAGGCCCGGGGAGAAAAGCTCCACATAATAAACAAGGACAAACAAACATTACAACTTCAGTTACAGTTTACTTGTCAGACGCAACAGGTGTTACATGGTAACTTAGCATTCATGATAGATAATAGCCAAACAAAAATAGAAAAACCCTTTAGAAAACCTTTTTTTTTTTTGTAGTTGACCAAACAATAGTAGAAGAAAATGGTATTTAGAAGGATGTCTGCTACTTTGTCAAGAAATGTCTAACAAAGGTTAAAAAATATATAAAACTCAATTAAAGCATACTTTACTATTGTCGTGGTCCTAATCAGCCAATGTTTTTGAGTTTTGTTACTGTTTCACATTTTAATCACAGGAAGCCTTGTTAAAGTGGGCTCTGTCCCACTTTTGATGAAATATTAGAATATAGTTGGTAACTATTAGCCTGTGAGAGTGTGCTCTAATGAAATAAAAGACTTAAACACAAACGAGGTAGAACACAAAGGATCTGAAAGCACCCACTCAATCTCTGACCCATAAAATATTTTTAAAGAAACAATTATATATGTACAACAGTTTTTGTAATGAGAGTAATCTCAAATATACAACAACTGCAAAAACGTAGACCTATTTAGTACTGGAATGGTGCACACAATAAGACTTTATTGATTGTGGATTAAGATAAAAACAGGGTTATTATCTTTTGTGTTCACCTGAAAGCCAAGTACAAAGTTATATATAGAACAATGTAAAGCAAAGGAGCTGGGAACACAACTGTGGTGAGAAAAGACTGACTAAATTGAAAAGATTCTGAAAACCTTATGGAAATTAGTTGTAAGGAAGAACAACTAATCTAGTAGCTTCAATTACAGCCAATTAAAGGCAGATTCTGAAATGCATTGGCTCTAGTTGATTGTCACTGTTGAAGTGACACCCCAACCCCATGTGAAAAATGGGAAAAGGGGTTGTAGATGGTGTGACAATAGGTGAAGGCTAGTGAAGACAGGTGAAGGCTGCCAGCCAGCCAGGTAGAATTTTGTAGATAATTCTGTCATTTGTAAATATTAATGTAAGCCACAGGCTTGCTGTCTTAAATAGAAAAAATGCCGTTACATGTGAAACTGCAAAAATATAACAACAGTGCACTCTGCTGACCAAGTAGAGCATGTCGTGACCCTTTAATCTAAACACGGCTCCAGCTGGTCTAGATGAAGGAATTCTTGCTATTGTTTTAAGGCCAGAGTTAATGGCCAGAATTTGCATGCATAAATGTCCTTCATGGGTTTGCTTCCTGCCCAGGTGTGAATTTACTAAAGAATGTAGCCTGTTAGCCTGGGAACCTCAGGAAAGTGTGAAGAATGATGTAATGTGAATCAGAACTGTGATATCAATTTAAACAGAGAGAATCAGACAGCATTAAATATTTTTGTCTTGACCATCCAACTCATCCGCACTCTGCTTGTGTTCTATATGTAAGTTATTTTAGAATTGTATTTTCTCTTAGAAATATCTAGAAACTAGAAATATTAGACTAATTGTTTTTCTGTGATGTTAGAACTTTACTACTTTATTATTTGAAGTATTTCTCTGTGATCTCTGAACTCTTGACTAACACTGTGTAGTAAGAAGTATTGTCTTGTGTTTTTATTATTTATTATTAAATATTTTTAAACCCTTTCAACTGTGGCTGTTTTGTGTAGAGATAATGTAAGCTCTTACGAGTACTTGCATGTCTTTGGTAAAACTGTACAAAGCCACTCTAATAGCTTTAGCTCTGGGCTACACTTACTAGTTGGATAATAATATTGCACAGTAATAATTGAACACCCTTTTAAGGGCCTTTGAGTAGCTGATAAATATTAGCTGGGTGGTGGCAGTGATTTCTACCATATAGTCTGGGTAAAAGGGGCACAGCTAGAGAACCTTTGCCAGTCTTCCCCAGGAGTGTCTGTGTGGTTGTAGATAAATCTTATTTCAAAGTGTGTGTGTGTGTCAGCTACTTGGGTAGGGTCAAGAAGCACTGGTTGGACAGAGAGGGTGCTGGAGATTTTAGCTTGCCCAGCTGGCTGAGATCTGGACCCTATAGCTGAGCTAGTGGCGAGTCTTATTGGGGACCTGGAGAGAAAGTGAGCAAGCAGCCCCGGACTGACTGTGATCTCTGTGTGCTCTTAAAGGAAATTGTACTTTACTGTGTGTATTTATTATCCTTTCCTTATATGGATGCCCCTCACTGGTGTTAGTGGTGAGGACTGAGGCTCCTTGATTGCTGGGCCAGTGCATGGGTGTCATATTAATTGTTTGGCAGTGGTGGGATATCCACACCACATATTAATTGGTTGGCACATACTAACTGGCTTGTAGTGGTGTGGATAGAGTGATTTCCTGTAGCTTGTGTACAGTGATCTCCGAAGGTGTTTTGTACTCTAAATCAGCCACACAGTGAAAACTCAGAGTTCAGATCACAATTGTTTTATTTCTTTTGTTAGCTTAGTTAGTCAGAAAGAGCAGGCAGCATGTCAGCAGAGGAGTACGGAAAGCTGACAAGGAGCCAGCTGGCTGAGATGTGCCAGGCTAGGGGACTGGTGCATGGAAACCTGACTAAGGTAGACCTGATTGCAGCCTTGGTCACAACTGCATCAGGAAACAGCAACCAGGAGGACATTCAGACTAGCAGTGGAGATGTACCACCCTCAGAGAATGAACAGCTCAACCATTCTGCAGAAGACTTAAAAATCCACTTGGAGCTAAAGAGACTTGAGGTGGAGGCCAGGCATTTGGAAATAGAATCAGCTGAGAGACTGAGATGTCTGCAGGCTGAGGAGAATAAGAAACTGCTACACCTGGAAGCTGAGGAAAAGGAGAGGCAGAGGAAGCATGAGAGGGAGATGCTGACTCTTCGCCAGAGTCATGGTAGTAATGGGAAAGGGAGTAACTGGAACCCAGAAGCACAGAAGGCCAGTAAATTTCTTCCACAGTTTAAAGAGGGGGATAATTGTGATAGTTTCATTCATATGTTTGAGAGGGTATGTAAACAGTATGATGTTGACCAAAGGCTCTGGGTATGGTTCCTGACCCCTTTACTCCATGGTAAAGCTGTAACTGTGTTGTCTAAAATGTCTGACACTGCATGTTTTGATTAAACTGCTGTTAAAAGTCACTTGTTAGAATGTTTTAAGCTAACACCTGAAACGTATAGGAAAATGTTTTGTAAGCATAGACACAAGACAGATGAAAGTGTGTGTGAATATGTTGCTGAACTGAGCACTTATTTTCATAGGTGGGTGAGTGAATGTCAGGTCACTACTTTTGAAGGGCTGGCAGACCATTTGGTGAGGGAACAAGCCCTTAGCACTTTGCCTGAGGACATGAGGATCTGGTTAGCTGATAGACAATGGGCTACTTCAGATGAGATGGGGAAGAAGGGAGAACTATACCTAGCAAGCAGAGCATCCATGCACAGGAAAGGGACCCTCAGTGCTGCTTATGGGTCTAAAGGAAACCATGGTGGGCAGCAGAGACTGCCCCAACAGAATCTGGCAATAGCAGGAGCCACTAGTCCAGGTACCCATCCAGGACCTAGGGTTAAATGTATTGAATGGAACCAGTGGGCCATATGGCATACAGATGTCCACAGAGGCAAGGTAGGGAACAAAATGTGAGAGAGCCAGTAAGTGGGAAAGACAAAATGCCAATAGTAGTTTGTCTTGAGACAACAAGGGTACTGAACTACCATCCTGCAGATGTCCTGATAAGGAAGGATTTGGATGAGGCAGTACCATGTGCTTATGAAGTTACATGCAGTCAGGCTAGGAGACAAGCATGTGGGTCTGGTAGCCTGGGGGAGACCCAGACAGACTGCATACTTGCAGCCAGGACTGTTGAGGTGGTTACTTCAGGGAGGGAGCTGCTCTGTAGCAGTGACACTGATTTTTTTTGCCACAGCTGCTTGTGGGTACTGATGTTCCCTTGGACAGAGTGAATGCAAAGGTAGAAGTGAGTAGTAGTACTCAGGCTGACAGTGAGGCACCACTGTCAGAGGATGCCAGACTCCCTGTGGAAGGGGAGCTGGGAAGGGTTACAAAGAGAGAGTTGAGACAGCCTCAGCTCTCAGACCCTACACTGCAAGGCCTGAGGCATGTAGCTAGGGAGGCACCTGATTCTCAAGGAAAGGGGAATATGTATGCTGGAACACAGGGTTGCTGTATAGAGACTGGACCCCTGAGGGAGGGCTAGAAGGTGAGAGTGTACAGCAGTCAGCAGTGCCTAGAGCCTACCATCTGGCACTTCTAGCCATAGCCCATGATATTCCCTTTGCAGGTCATATGGGCATAAAACATACAAAGAGATGTATTATGCATAACTTCTATTAGCCTGGAATTTCCAGAGATGCAACAGGGTGCTGCGGGACCTGTGAGCAGTGCCAAAAGGTAGGCAGGGCAGGAGACAAGGTGAGAGCTCCTTTGATGCCTTTCCTGTAATTGAGGAGCCATTTCAGAGAGTAGCTATGGATATTGAGGGGCCTCTGAGTACCCCCAAGTTCCACAAGGAAAAAGTTTATCCTAGTGGTAGTGGATTATGCTACACGATACCCTCAGGCAGTGGCTCTGTCCTCCATTGAGGCAGAAAAGGTGGCAAATGCTTTTTAGAGATTTTCAGCAAGGTAGGTTTCCCAATAGAAATACCGACTGACAGAGGTGTCAATTTTATGTCAGACCTGCTGGCTTGTCTGTGGAAGTCCTGTGGGTTGAAGCCTCTGAAGACCATGCCCTACCATTCCCAGACTAATGGCCGTGTTGAGAGGTTAAACTCTACAATCAAGTCCATGCTACGGGCATTTGCAGAATAGTTTAAGAGGGAGTGGGACAAATATTTGCCCCATCTGTTGGCTGCTTACAGAGAGGTTCCCTAGGAATCCACAGGTTTTTCACCCTTTGAGTTGCTGTATGGGCATAGGGTGAGGGGACCTCTAGATTTAATTCGAGATGAGTGGAAAGTTGAGTGTAAATCTGGCAAGGAGTCTGTTGTGGCATATGTCCTAAACCTCAGGACAAGGCTCAGGGAACTCAAGGGCTTGGCTCAGGAGAACCTGGCAGAAGCCCAACAACAGAAAAAGGTGTGGTATGACAGCAATGCTTGAGCTAGAGAGTATGCTGTGGGGAAGCAGGTAATGGTTCTCATTCCTGTCAGACAGAACAAGCTGCAAACAGCTTGGGAATGACCCTACAAAGTGGTAAGAAAGGTCAGTGATGTTACCTACATGGTGGAACTGCTAGGCAGAAGGCAGGGGCACAAATTGTACCATGTTAACATGATGAAACCTTACCATGATAGGGAGGCGCTTGTGCTGAGCATTTACAGTGGATTGCAGGAGGAGTCTGAGGGAGATCTGGTGACTGATCTCCTCAGTGAGGCTCGGACTGGCACCTCAAGTGGAAGGGGTAGCAATGTCCCAGCAGCTATCTCCTACCCAGGTTTGAGAAATCCAGCAGTGTTGCAGGAGTTTGAGGACATGTTCACTGGGAAACCAGGGTGCACCCACCTGGTGCAGCACCAGGTGGATACAGGACCCCAAAGGCCTATTAGGCAGGCCCCTTATAGGGTGCCTGAGAGAGTCAAACAGACCCTGAGGGAGGAGGTACAAGGAGATGTTGGAACTAGGGGTGATTCAAGAGTCCAACAGTCCCTAGGCCTCCCCACTGGTGCTGGTGCCAAAGAAGGATGGCAGCACCTGGTTCTGTGTGGACTACAGGAAATTACATAGTCACACAGAATCAGATGCTTACCCCATGCCTAGGACAGATGAGGCCCCTGAGCAGTTGGGTGGGGCTAAGTATCTTACAACCATTGATCCTACCAAGGGTTACTGGCAGGTGCCCTTGACTCCCAGTGCTAAAGAGAAGTCAGCCTCTGTGACTCCTTTTGGCTTGCATGAGTTTACAAAGATGCCCTTTGGGATGAAGAATCCCCAGTGACTTTACAGAGTCTGGTAGATCATATCCTAGCAGGAGCAGGAGGGTTTGCATTTGCTTACCTAGATGATATTGCTATCTACAGCCATTCCTGGCAAGAGCACTTTCAACATGTCAGGGAGACACTGGGCAGACTACAGAGGGCAGGGTTGACCATTAAGCTGAGCAAATGTCAGATGGGTATGGCAGAGGTCTCCTACATGACACATAGAGTGAGGAGTGGTAAGATCAGGCCAGAACCTGCCAAAGTAGAAGCCATTCAGGCATGGCCTGCACCTGTTGCCAAAAAGCATGTGAGGGCATTCTTAGGGACAGCAGGATACTACCGAAAGTTCATCCCCATTTATAGTACCATAGCAGCTCTCCTCACAGACCTGACAAGGAAGAACAGAGCCAGCCAGAAAAAGGCCAAGTTGCTAAGATGGAGTCTGTGGTTGCAAGCATATGATATGTCAGTGCAGCACTGCAGTGGGATTAGCAATGCAAATGCAAATGGACTCTCAAGACAGGGAATGGGGTAAGGTATACTCAGATAGAACTAACCCTCTCAAGCAGCGTTTCTCAAAGGTCACTTGAAAAACTAGCTTGAGTTCTCCAAGGGGGGAGATGTGTGATGATAGATGAAGACTAATGAAGATAGGTGAAGGCTGCCAGCCCACCCAGATAGAATTCTGTAAATAATTCTGTCATTTGTAAATATTAATGTAAGCCACAGGCTTGTTGTTTTAAATGGAAAAAAAATGCTGTTACATGTGGAACTGCAAAAATGTAACAACAGTGCACTCTGCTGACCAAGTAAAACATGTTGTGACCCTTTGATCTAAACACGTCTCCAGCTTGTCTAGATGAAGGAATTCTTGCTATTGTTTTAAATCCAGAGTTAATGGCCAGAATTTGCATGCATAAATGTCCTTAATGGCTTTGCTTTCTGACCAGGTGTGAACTTACTAAAGAATATGGACTGTTAGCCCGGGAACCACAGGAAAGTGTGAAGAATGATGTAATGTCAATCAGGACTGTGATATCAATTTAAACAGAGAGAATCAGAGAGCATTAAGCATTTTTGTCTTGACCACCCAACTCATCAGCACTCTACCTGTGTTCTGTATGTAAGTTATTTTAGAATTGTATTTTCTCTTAGAATTAGCTAAGAACTAGGAAGATTAGACTAAGTGTTTTTCTGTGATGTCAGAACTCCAATACTGTATTATTTTAAATATTTATCTGTGATCTCTGAACTCTTGATTAGCACTGTGTAGTAAGAAGTATTGTCTTGTGTTTTTATTATTTATTATTAAATATTTTTAACCCTTTCAATGGTGGCTGTTTTGTGTAGAGATAATTTAAGCTCTTACAAGTATTTGCATGTCTTTGTTAAAATTGTACAAAGCCCTCCAATAGCTTTAGCCCTGGGCTACACTTACTAGTTGGATAATAATATTGCACAGTAATAATTGGACACCCTTTTTATGGTCTTTGGGTAGCTGATAAATATTACCTGGGTGGTGACAGTGATTTCTACCATACAGTCTAGGTAAAAGGGGCACAGCTGGAGAACCTGTGCCAGCCTTCCCCAGGAGTGTTTGTGTGGTTGTATATAACTCTTATCGCAAAGCGTGTGTGTCAGCTACTTGGGCAGGGACATGAAGCACTGGTTGGACAGAGAGGGTGCTGGAGGTTTTAGCTTGCCCAGCTGGCTGAGATCTGGACCCTATAGCTGTGCCAGTAGGGAGTCTTATTGGGGACCTAGAGACAAAGGGAGCAACCAGTCCTAGACTGACTGTGATCTCTGTGTGCTCTTAAGGAAATGTGTACTTTACTGTGTGTGTATTTATTATCCTTTCCCTATATGGACGCCCCTCACTGATGTTAGTGGTGAGGCTTCTTGATTGCTGGGCCAGTGCACAGGCATCACAGATGGATGGAAGGATCAGTAGTAAAAAAGCACAGCTAATTTTGAAACTTCAGTTACAACCAATTAAAAGGCTAATATGAAAACCAATCACAACAGCTGCTCCTCCCACACCCCTTGCTAAAATTATGATAAAAGGGCAATGCTTTGGTCAGTATTGCTATACGTTTTTTCCTAATCTGATTAAGTCTACAGCGGATATAAAAAAGGTACACACCCTTGTTAAAATGCCAGGTTTTTGTGATATAAAAAGAGACAATAATAAATAATTTCAAAACTTTTCCCACCTTTAATGTGACCTATGACCTGTACAAGTCAATTGAAAAACAAACAAATCGGTTAGGGGAAAAATATAAAAAATAAAAAACATACAATAAACAGGTTGCATAAGTGTGTACACCCTGAAATTAATACTTTGTTGAAGCACCTTTTGATTTAATTACAGCACTTAGTCTTCTTGGGTAGGAGTCTATCAGTATGGCACATCTTGACTTGGCAATAGTTGCCCACTCTGTCAGATTGTGAGGGTATCTCCTGTGCACAGCCCTCTTCAGGTCACTCTACAGATTTTCTATTGGATTATGGTCTGGGCTCTGGCTGAGCCATTCCAAAACTTTAATTTTCTTCTGGTGAAGCCATTCTTTTGTTGATTTGGATGTATGCATGGGGTCATTGTCATGTTGAAAAGTGAAATTCCTCTTCATCTTTAGCTTTCTAGCAGATGTCTGAAGGTTTTGGGTCAAAAGTGATTGGTTATGAAGAAGAGCAACCCCAAAGCATGATACTGCCACCACCATGCTTCACAGTGGGGATGGTATTCTTTTGGTGATATGAAGTGTTGTTTTTGCGCCAAATGTAAGTTTTGGAATTGTGGCCAAAAAGTTCAACCTTGGTCTCATCAGACCATAACACATTTTCCCACATGTTATTAAGAGACTTGATGTATTGTTTTGCAAATTTTAACCAGGCCTGGATGTTTTTCTGTGTAAGAAAAGGCTTCTGTCTTGCAACCCTACGTCATAGATCAGACATATGAAGAATACGGGAGATTGTTGTCACATGTAGTACATAACCAGTACTTGCCAGAAATTCCTGCAGCTCCTTCAGTGTTGCTGTAGGTCTCTTGGCAGCCTCCCTGACCAGTTTTCATCTTGTCTTTTCATCAATTTTGGAGGGACATCCAGTTCTTTGCAACATCACTGTTGTCCCATATTTACTCCACTTTTTAATGACTGTCTTCATTGTGTTCCATGGTATATCCAGTGCTGTGGAAATGTTTTTGTACTCTTCTCCTGAATGATTCAACAATGAGATCCCTTTGATGCTTTGTAACCTCTCTGTGAACCATGGCTTTTGCTGTTGCAGGCAACTGAGTAAATGTCAAGAAAATTCTACTAGGGCAGCTGAACTTTATTTGGGGTTAATCAGAGTCTCTAATTGATGTTAGGTGTGTACCCAAGAAGACTGGATGCTGTAATTAAATCAAAAGGTGCTTCAACAAAGTATTAGTTTAAGGGTGTGCACACTTATGCAACCAGCTTATTGTACGTTTTTTATTTTTTATATTTTTCCCCTAATAGATTTGTTTGTTTTTCAATTGAATTGTACAGGTTATAGGTCACATTAAAGGTGGGACAAAGTTTTGAAATGATTTATTGCAATTTCATTTTTTTATATCACAAAAACCTGGTATTTTAACAGGGATGTGTACACTTTTTATATCCACTGTATAAGATGAAAGCACTAGTCCAAATAAAGCTTCTTTAAATGAATACTGATTTAAGGTGGCTTATCTTGAAGATTTTACGGGATTTAATAAGAAAACATTTGAACTTCCATATAAAAGCTAAGGTTCACTGTCCTTCCTGAACCACAGCCTGCTCTCAAGCTACTCCCTTTACAATTTGTCCTGTTCATCATGGCCGGGTCTCTCATCTCCCCCAGGTTGGTTTAGCTTGGATTGGGTTGCTAATACCACTCGGGGATTTTACTTTTATTCTTTGTCTGTGATAGCATCCACTGTCCTAATTATTAGATTATTATTGACATTCATGTGTATCAGAATTGCTCAATTTATGCACCAGATAATTTGATTCCAAGAAATTCATACACCCTACTAAGATTCCCCTACTTCTCACTGGAGCACACTTACTAGCAACAAAGGACAAATCAGAGGAAGGCTCGATGCTTGGGAGAGGTGTAAAGAAAAACACCTGGAAAAATTATAACAAAAATGTGCAAGATAAATTTCATCATACATTCCTACTGTCCAAGATTCAAAATTACTGAATAAGCTTCCCTTCCAGTCAGGAGAAGGCAGTTATTGTGTGTGTGTGTGTGTGTGTGTGTGTGTGTGTGTGTGTGTGTGTGTGTGTGTGTGTGTGTGTGTGTGTGTGTGTGTGTGTTGTGTGTGTTTTTTACAAACTTAAAAATCACAGGTTCATATGTTTAAAGGTAAGTATTAGGTTGGCTGCCATTGTGGGCTATTTTAAGCCTAATGAATTTTCCTTTTGATGCTTGAATTAACACATCTCATATGTGTTAATAATCCAATACCAAATTACTGATATTGGTCAAACTTCTGAACTTTTTTATGTAATGACTTGGCATACAACACTTTGGTAAAAA
The DNA here is from genome assembly GCF_019279795.1 of Protopterus annectens. Classification (NCBI taxonomy): domain Eukaryota; kingdom Metazoa; phylum Chordata; order Ceratodontiformes; family Protopteridae; genus Protopterus; species Protopterus annectens. The sequence continues at coordinate 1,067,842,080 of NC_056732.1, forward strand.
ATATGAAATTTAACATAACTTCAGCAACCTGTTTAGACGTTTACACAAGTTACAAAAGTTTTTCTAAGAGGCTTGCCCATTATCCATATCTTTTTTATGGTAAATTATCATGTAAGTTTTGACCAAAAAACAGTACAACACAAGACTACAAAAAATTGGAGAATGACATCGTTAAATTGATTTGTGAACTTATGGGTATAGTTTTGGATAATAATTTTCTTTGGTTCGAGGGGGAATACTATCAGCAGATAAAGGGTGTCCCGATGGGAGCAACATGTTCACCTGTATATTCTAATTTAGTTCTATTGGGCTGGGAAAATCAACATGTCATGCGAAGTTTGTTTTGGAAAAATATTAGATTATATCTTAGATACCTGGACGATATTTTTATCTTGTGGGGGGTGGTCTGGAAAATGAAATTCCAAAATTTATAGATTATTTAAATTCTAGTACTGATTTTTTGAGTTTCACTTTTCAGTATGATAGGCAAGCCATTAGTTTTTTGGACACATCTATATCTAAAGAAGAGGGAAAATTTAAATCACAGATATATAGAAAAAGGACTTTTTGTAATGCTTATCTACATTTTGAGAGTGATCATCCTTTAGGACAAAAGATCAGCATTGTCAAAGGACAAGCTATTAGGGTAGCATGGATGACATCCAACACGGATGATTTGACTAGTGAATTTCAGGTCATTTCCAACATGTTTCTTGAGAGAGGCTATCCATCACAGATGTTGGATAGCATTCTCCAAGAAATATATAATGAGTGGGGGAATAAATACAAACCCCTACTTTGTACCCCTCCAGAAATAGTAATTGATAGCACTATTAAATGTGACAAAGATACGTCCAAAGATTTTAGAAAAGCTTGTGCTCTACAGTATAATACCAAAACTACTATGATTAGGCAGGCTTTTGAAAGAAATTAGAGTATATTTAGAACAAATGAAGAGATTTTCAATAAGGTGAGTAATAAACCCAGATTCATTAATAAGGTGGGATACAATGTCAAACAGTTGTTAGAATATAGGTTAAATAATGCCACCCCAGTTACACAAGGGACTAGGCAGTGTGGTATGTGTCCTTATTGTCCATATATTAGTAAGGAATCTAGTTTGGTTTTGGACAATAATATGAAAAGTAAGATATACTTTAAGAAAGGTAATTGTAATACCAGGGGAGTAGTGTATTTAGCTAGGTGTCACACTAGCGGACATTTTTATGTAGGTAAGATGGAGCGTATGTTAAAAAACAGAATATATGAACATCTAAATGATATAAAAAAATCAAAAATCCACTACTGCTCTATATAGGCATGCAGCAGTTTGTGATAATGTTGGCTGCCATTGTGGGCTATTTTAAGCCTAATGAATTTTCCTTTTGATGCTTGAATTAACACATCTCATATGTATTAATAATCCAATACCAAATTACTGATATTGGTCAAACTTCTGAACTTTTTTTATGTAATGACTTGGCATACAATACTTTGGTAAAAAATATGAAATTTAACATAACTTCAGCAACCTGTTTAGACGTTTACACAAGTTACAAAAGTTTTTCTAAGAGGCTTGCCCATTATCCGTATCTTTTATGGTAAATTATCATGTAAGTTTTGACCAAAAAACAGTACAACACAAGACTACAAAAAATTAAGTCATTGTGATTCCATATCAATCATCTCTACAGCCAAAACAGATAATAACGTATGTAAACACCTTTAAGTGAGTTAACAAGTCTGACAGAAACAGAAAAGCTTGTGGGAATATTATGACACCAACTCTAATAAACTGACTGTATTAAATATAAAATGTAACTAGAAAATCATACCAGATATAAGACGTGATTAATGTAATCATCCTCAAGTGGCTCTTCCTAAAGAGGTCTAAGATTGTGCCCGTCTTCGTATTCGACTTGGCCTTCAGCTGTGAGTAAATAAAATATAGAAACAACTGAAGCATTTTGAAA
>NC_056732.1:1067849052-1067874052 GCF_019279795.1 Protopterus annectens
TAGTATTCATTAACTTATTTTGATTTAATGCACCTTATTGGACTCTCAGATTATTAAGTACTACAGCTTTCCAACGTACACATCCCTACCTGTGTAAAATAAATATTTCATATTAACTTCTGCTGAGATAAAATGAAACTCAAAACAAAAAAAGAACACAATACTAATGTTGCTTTCTACATTCCGTAAAGTTATAACTCTGTTTCAATAAATAAAAAAATCAGTTCTAGCCAGAAATGGAAAAACAGGTATACTGAGGAACATTAAACTACCTCCCCCAAAACCTTTGCAAACTCTGTAATCTATTTGCAGTGCTAGTGTAGTAAGTTATATGCAAAACTAATAGAAAATAGATTGATTTTAATCCTGAAAAATTTCTAGAAATTCCATGATTTGTGTTGCATGAGTACTATGGAAGTACATGCGGAATCTGACATTTTATATCAAAGCACTCATTCACGCTAAATTGTATTTTTTAATATACTACATACCTAAAATGTCAACCTTCTTCTAATAGAATTCAAAGTATTTCTGAAAATGCATTTACAGTGAACTACAGAGTAAAGAGAAAAAGTCAATAAACCAAATCCCAGATCACACTGCTTAGGGATCATTGAGAAACATCTTTACCCCACAATTTTTCAACCTCTCTATTAATACTGGCTGTTCCTTGAGCTAAGTAGGAGATCAACTGACTAATCGTATGGCAAAGACTGCTGCACTGATCAAATTTATATACTCTTTGTAATACTGTTAGTTTCCCTTACTGAATGTACAGAAAGATCTAGCATACTTTTAAGATTCCAACTCTACAAACTACTACCACTCCATACATTTACTCCCCTTTCCCCTAGACTTCACAAAAAAAACTCCTCATACAACCTGAGACAATACTCACAAGCTACAACAACTCTCATTACCCCTAGAACCAAGCTCCACAGCACTATAAGTGCTTTCTTCTCCCAGGTACCTACTCATTGCAAGCTCTCCCCATTGACATTACGGAAATCAACATTTATTCCAAATTCAGAATGCTATTCAAAAAGCACTCCTTTACTGAAGCCAAATGCTCCTGCTTCAAGACAAGACATATCATGTAACCTATCTCCTTTCCATGTCTCTTCTCTTCTCTCAAGATGCACTGAAGACTGACCCATTTTAGGAACTAATGTATATATTGTACATTACACCCTGCTTGATTGTACATTCCACTGTGATTGTTCACTGGAACATATATACACTGTTTTTTCTATTTAATCAGTCTGAGCTATTCTGTTATTGTTAACATTTCTGTATCTTTTGTTTGTGAAATGTTTTGTATTTCACTCAGGTTAAACCTTAAATTGGTCAGTATTGATCAGTGCACTACCGCGGTAAACAAATATAAATAAATAAATTAATAAATATTCTGTGATTAGAATTTAGTTTTGCATCTATAACACACTAACACACACACACACACACACACACACACACACACACACACACACACACACACACACACACACACACACACACAGAAGACTACAAAAGTCACCATTATCTCTGTTACCACCACCTTTCATCTGAATACAGTTGAAGTGGATTCTAGATAAATGACTGATTAAACAATGACAGTGTTTAAACTTACCTTTCAGAATGCATTCACCTTTTCATTCATGGTGTAGCTACAAAACTAGTACATGGGACATCTAGCACAAGACGGTATGCAAAGCCTAAGTGTGGAGTGCCCATCTGAACCACTCCTACTGAACATGTGGCTTCTCATCCGCCTCATACAATATTTCAGATGGAAAACCATGTGATTTTGTTATTGATCCTTTACTACGTTGGATCCTGGATACTCACAGATGCTACACTTTATTTTGTGGTCCAGAGGTCAAACAGGAGGGAAGAGGTCAGTTTTATTTTTCCTTTACAACTTTTCCATTTTCTCTGAGCTTTTGTAACCTCAGATTTTTATTTAATGATTTCTAGTAACATAATCAATTTTTAGGTTCAACCTTGCTAACAGCAAGTATGTATGGATTTTGTTAGTTAGGATTATATGCTTCTGTTGTTAATATAATGTACTTGATATATTAATAATTTTAGGTTTATGGTGTAGGAATGAGATGTTTATGGTTTTAGAATTGTACTAGTATGTTTTTAACTTAAATGTCTAATTAAATGAAGTCATGTGATATTTTGTATAAAAAGGAAATGACCTACTTGGTTATGTTTTCTGAGGAAGCCAAGCTAACAGCAGACAAAAGCTCTAAAAATAAAGAGTCGTGTTGCCTGTGTGCCATTTTGCTCTTTCTTTTTTCATCTTGGCACTCTCCAAGCCCAGAAACATGACATCAATGAGATCAGACAACATTCTAGGTTTTCTCTTAAACAACCTAAAACATAACGTAGCAGACCCACTTGGATTCCTGTTTAACCACAGCCTGCATACTAGCTATGTTCCTGTGGAATAAAGGACAGCAACAGTAGTCCCTCTGCACAAAGGGGAACTATCAATCAATCCTGGGAATTATAGCCCCATAAGCTTGACTAATCTAATCTGCAAGGCTATGGAAAGAATCATTATAGATCTTATTAACAAGGACATAGGTAATCTCCAAACTGTGGACCCAGCCCAGTTCAGATTTGTTAAAGGTACATCATGTCTGTTAAATATGGTTGACTTCTTTAAGAATATCTCCAAGGCTCTGGACAAGGGAAAGACAGTGCATATGATTTATCTTGACCTAGAAGAGGCACTTGACACAATCCCTGACTCAGATAATATAGAGAAACTCTCCCAACTCGGAATTAATGCCTACATTACCAGATCGGTAGCCAACTGGCTCACTGACAGGACACATACTGTCAAAGTGAGTGGCTTCACCTCTAGCAAAAGACCAGTCACCAGTGGCATACCACAAGGTTCTCTGCTGGGACCCCTACTGTTCATAATTTATTTCTCAGAAGTCCAGGCAAACTTGGGCAGCCTGTGGCTGGCCAAGTTTACTGATGTTTGTTAATATACTGCAGATAGGGTTAACGCAGACAAATGATTGGTGCCAAAGCCACTGATTAAAGCTAAATGTAAAGCATTCATTATTATTCCTTTTGAGAAAGCTGACATCCCTGATAATTACATTATAGACACCAGTGTAGACCCAGTGGTACATGATCTGGGCACTCAAGTTGATAGCAATCTGAAATGTGACCACCACATATCCACAGTAGTAATTAAATCCTTCTGTGTGGCACATCTTATAAGTAAAGGCATTGCATGTAGATCTAAATATATTATAATTCCATTATAATCTGCCCTCATTAGATCAGTAATTGAGTACAGTACTCTCTTTTGCATGTACCACACTAGACATCTGCAACAATTGGAGAGACCATAGAAGTTTCACACAAAGACATTACAGGGTACACAAAGCAAGCCTTATATGGAAAGACTGAAAGCTCTGTCACTGTATTATGTCTCCTACATGTTGCTAAGGGGTGACCTCTGCCTGTCTTACAGGGCAGTCTCTGACCCAGCCCTGATGGAAATGCTACATATTCGTAAATCAAACTGCACAAGGGCAACTTGCTCCAGAGATCTTAACCTAGCCTGAACAGGTCATGCTGGACAGAACGATACATTTTTCAGAGACTGCCACTTCTCTGGAACAAGCTTCCAATTCATGTGAAACACAGCCTCTCTCTGATCCTATTCAAACGCTACCTAGATCAATGGCTGGGTGACAGCAAATTCACTCCTGTGTTGGTGCCCATGTCCCTCCTGAACAGAGGATATCAGTATTAACTACCAGAGACCCACACATCTGCAGACTTTACTCACCTAACCAGAGACAACTGGGGAAACTCAGGATAAATATAGCTAGGCTTGTAAGGTTTCTAGGGCCATTAGCCTAGAAACTTTCTATGAGCCTATGAACCTATGAACAAGCTGGGAAAGGTAACAGTATTGTGGGAGGGATTCAACAGGGTATGGTGAACTGAGCAGGATGGAAAGCAGCTGAGGGTAATAGGTCAGGCTGGCAAGTTGTCCAGCTGTGTATGGTCTTCTGCAGCTTACCAGTAATACCTAGCCTGAAATACATGATATGAGGCCTATACAGTCTCCATTTCATAGGTCAGAATCTGTGTTTGTTGCACAGTACTACTACATGGGACATTGTGGTGACAAGCTTAGTGCAGCCACACTATGGCACACTGTCCATATGTTGACACCATAGTGACAGCACAGGTTGTGGGCCATGACTGGGGCCAGGGACCAATTCTGCATACACAAATTGACCAGACAGCGCCTTCCATGAACTGATGTGGAAGAGACTTGTGCATGGTGCAGGGCATGAATTCTGTAGGATGCCATAAAAGTACTACAGGTGCACCACGTGATGACTGATGTGATACAGCATGCAAAAAACAAGATATAAGATATCACCAGAGATAGGCTGGCCACAGGGCTGGACCACCTACACAAAAGACTATCATGGATGTAGAAAATTTCTTGGTATACCTATCTGAGAAAAGCAACTAAATCAAGGAAAACAGACTAACCAAGTGACTAAAGGTCGGTTAAACCAAAAACAAACCACCAAAAAAATAAAAGTACAATCAACCAAACACTGCAGAGGAAATAAAAGTGTATAAAATATATTATTTATTGGAAAGGTAAGTGCTTTCATCCACTCACTGTGCACTTTTTCAGACCATACTGAAGCAAAAAAACACACATTCTTAAATACCATAAATCAATAAAACAATAAAGTCATTAACGAATCAAATCAATCAATGCAACAACACTTGAGCCCTCAATATTGGCTTTAAAGGTATGCTACCATTCAAGACTGTAGCTCTTTCTGCTTGAAAAGTGGTGATCCATCTAGTCTCTGACACTTCAACTTTACTCACAATATCCCCCCTCTAAAATCACTAGTGAAAAGTTGCAAAACTATGAAACTAAAACTGTAATCATTAAAAGTCGCTACATGTTTATATAAAGCACTAGTATCATCCTTGTTCAATATATAACTAAGGTGCTCCATCACATGTTCCCTAAAAGGGCAATTAGTTTTCCCAATATAAAACCATGTGCAGTCATTGCAGTAAGCCAAATAAACAAGATTGGAGCTACTGCAATCTGCATAAAACCTAGAAACAAACCTGAAACGATTCACTGGATGTGTATATGTCATAACTTCAGAGACACTACTGTCTATGCAGCCATTCCTTACTTAGCTGTGGGTAAAATGGATGTCATCCTGGGCATAAGTCAGCAGATGTGCAGGTCAGTGATCCAAGGACATGCAGATGCCATTCAGGCCATGTCAGGCCATGTCAGAGATAGACATTGTGCTGCAGCAGCTACATGATAGCCTGAAATGTCTGCACAGTAACAAGGTATATGGGGGCCTGCAACAGACATGCCTACTGACCAAATTGACAACTATCGGTGCATTCATGAGAATACAACCCAATGCCTGCTGTGCCTATGCAAGGAGCCTGATGTATGGTGCATAAGCACAGCCATGCCTATGTAGATGTCTTGCAACTATTTCAGGGACTGTATCATCATCCCTACTGCCCAATTCTGCCACCATACATATGTGTGGACACTCCCACCATCATGACTGACACCCTTATCAGGGATCCACCCTTATGGCTCTACTGTCAGTAGATCTACAGGCCAGCTGCTCTGGTCATGCAGTTTCAAATTGTCCACATCCCCAGGTGGTGTTCAGAATTTATGTGCTAGAGGATGCTGATACCTTAAAGCTAGCTAACCTGTTAAACCTATTTCTACAGGTAAGAAAAATAAAGTCTAAGGAATTCAATAATAAAATGGCATTTATTATAACAGTTTAAGCTTTATTTAACACACTCCCTAAGCTAATTTCTTGATATAATGGTATACAAATCAGAGCAAACATAAATGTACAAACATTTCTAAAATCATTTTAACCAAATAGTCATGGGAAATTTATAATCAGAGTTCAACAAATGTAATGAGAATATTTAAATTAAAGGAAAATGTTGTTGTAGGTCTACAGGGGTAATATATTTAGCTAAGTTTAAGTTTGCTCATAATTTTACACAGGTAAAACTGAGAGGAATTTGCATTAACATGCGTAGGAACATGGATATGATATTCACAAAAAGAGTTTTAACAATGGTCTACAGGGGTAATTTATTTGGCTAGGTTTAAGTTCTGTTTATCATTTTACACAGGTAAAACTGATAGGAGTTTGCTTTAACATGTGTAGGAACATGGATATGATATTCTCAAAAAGAATTTTAACAATGCTCTCACCAAACATGTTGCAATGTACCCTAAACATGCTTTTCTTTTTAATGAGCTGGAAAGAGTTTTAAGAAATCACAGGGGTGGTCCATGGAAGGAATTGGTGGAGCTGTACGAGTTACACCAACAGTTGAAATTTAAAGCAGATACACCTCCAGGTTTGAATAACTGTATAGCTATCTAAAGTGTGTTAAAAATATAAAGCCTTGCAGCAATAGTATTTTCTGTAATGTTAGTTATTTTATGTGATTAACACATAATTTAAAATAGTTAATATGTTTTATTTTACTAGCTCTTTATATAGTATGTTTTCCTTTAAGAAGTGGGCGGCACAGTGGTGCAGCGGTTAACGTTGTCACTTCACAGCAAGAGGTTCTCCGGTTCGATTATCGGCTGGGGTGCCTTCTGTGTGGAGTTTGCATGTTCTCCCTGTGTTCGCGTGGGTTTCCTCCAGGTACTCCAGTTTCCTCCCACATTCCAAAGACATGCATCTGGAGCATTTCTCCCCGGGCCTCCACTGAAAACAGGCTCTGTGGAACCTAGTCGGACATTCCCGGTCAACAAATGTTAAAATAAAAAAAAAAAAAAAAAAAAAAAAGAAGTGCTGGGGATGAAATAGGGAAGGTAGTCACATGATTTTGTATGAGGTTGTTTTGTTTGTAGGAAAAACTAATGATTTTTGTTCTGATGATGAATGTAAGCTGAAAACAACTAACATATATTAAATAGTTCTTGTGTTTATGGCTGCTTTTGGTAGTATTTGTATTTGTTCTAGTATTGATCATACATGTAAATGCATTCCATAACATATATAATTGGTATCAGAATTTAAATGTCATCAGAGTTCTGATGTCACTTGTGATCCACAAAAGAGTGTGAGGTTTGGCACATCTACATTTAAGAACAGCCATTGCATTTAAAATCGAAGGAAAACATTAATAAATAAACAGTATCACGATACTTGAGAAAATAAATTAAAGACCATTCAACTTTCTTGAATACATTTACAAAAGACCCTGTACTGAAATGTTCCTTGTTTCTTGTAGTGGTAAAGGATGACTCTAACAATTCTGGATTGATTCTACTGTGCTAGCACAGACAACTGGTCACCAAATGATGCTGCCGTCACTCATGATGCTACAAAGGGACCCACCCAATCAAAATACTCTCTTTGAAACTTTGTCACTTATGGTGTAAAGACCATACAGTTGGACTGAATAGTGAAATCATAGTTCAAAGGATACAATTCAGTCAATATTTAGGTCACATCTAGCCAAGAGCTTACTTTTTTCTTTCTTGCAGTGATGCTTGGAACACACAGCCCAATAATGTTTTTAGGCTAGTTTAACAGAATATATAAACATGCCAGTGAGAGAGATTTCACTTTTTTTAATTTTTTTTCAGCTACTAGGATGGAGTCTTTCTGAAAGAGTTAAGAGACTGAAAAGGGATCATGCAATAGAATCTGGATAAATGACCCACCACCTTCTTGTAGTCTATACCATAGCAAGAGATGTTTTAGACTTTGGGAATTATTATAGCAATAACCCACACCTGGGTGTGAGTAATGCTGGATTTACCCACGGTTGGCGTGGTTTGGTCACGAGGGTGAAGCCCAAGTGGCCAAACAAAGCCAACCGTGGGTAAATCCAGCATTACCCACACCTAGGCGTGGTTATTATATTTAATGACATTATTTAAGAAAAAAAATAATTACTTTTCTTAAATAATGGCATTGTATAATGCCTCCTTGCTGTCCTTCCGCAGCTGTCTGGTATTCTGCGGCAGTTCTGATGTACTGCGCTGCGCATGCATATGCCTATGCAGTACATCAGAGCTGTGGGCAAAAGCAACGGAGAAAGCAAGATCTCTGTTGCTTTTACAAACTGTCTCGCTATGTTAAATGGGCTTAACATAGCGAGACAGCTTTAATAAAAGCAACGGAGAATCTCTGTTGCTTTTTTTAAAGCTGTCCCGCTATGTTAAACTCGTTTAACATAGCAAGACAGTGTTGCTGTAAGAGTTATAGTAATGGAAAAAGTCTGGGCGACCAGACCTTTTTCCATTACTATAACTGGGATTTACAACGTGCACGCTGACCAATCAGCGTGCACATTTTTGAATATTAATGGGGGGGGGGGGCATTGTATAATTTGGTATTTTTACTGTGTAGTAAAAGTTATGTTTTGGATATTGTAAGACTGCCTGCTGAATAATTCCAAAGCCAGGCATAGAGCAAAGTTAGCTTATTACAAAGGGTGCATCATCACAAGGGCATGCCTGGAGTTCTACTGAGTGACAGTTCCATACAGGAGCACGTTATGAAACAAGAGTCTGAACTGAACTGACTTTCACCATATATGAACCACTATGAACCTGGAAGGGAAGGACTGGAGGCTACAAGAAATTCAGACATAGGTAACAAAAACATGTTTCTGTGAACTATACATAATGTGTTTTTGTAGTTTATACAATTTGCTTTTCCATTAAATGTATTCTGGGAAATGTCAGTATCTTAAAAAGACACATTCTTATGCTGACTGATTAGTTAATTATGTAGGATATTATTAGAGGGCTTTAGTTATATTTCCCTTCACAGTAAGCTAATCTATTTTAGATGAATCTACAAGAAGAAAGAAACATGGTTATTGACAACATACTATGTAATCTGTCTGGCCATCATTTATATAGTTAAATACTGGGCTACTTGCCTCATAAAAAGTTTATTATGTATCCTATGCTTGGTTATCATTTACAGAGTAAAATATTTGGCTAATGGTACCATAAAACATTCCTGTGGCATGATTCAGCTGTGATTTTTCTATTGGTATATTCTCAATTTTATGCTAACATATATAGATCTATACTTCAGCTTGTGCTTGTAAATCAGAATGCATAAAAGCTGAAGTGTACATTTTATCTGTCCACCTACTTGCTACCAAATCAACAAATTAAGTATTTAGTTACCCCTTCTAGCCATATGTGGTTCTCACCATCTTGGATAGACTAATGTTTATGCTTCAGTAAATCAGAATGCAATGGTGCAGCAGTTAACACTTGCTGCCCGACAGCACTTTACCAATCCAGTTCTTGGCTGGAATGCCAATCCTTGCAACAATGTGGGTTTTTCCATATGCCCTGACCTCCTACCACATCCCAGTGATGTGCCATAGGTGAATAGAAATTATAAAACCTTCCTGCAGGTGTATGTGCAATGTATGAGTGTGTATGCATCCTGAAGGGTGCTGGTACGCCATCCACAATTAGTTTCAGTGTCTGGCATCCACTGAGTGCAGGGATAGACTCGGGTACCCTTGCAACCCCAAAAGTGATTAAGAAGGTAAATGGAGAATGAATCAACGAAACTGATTACAACTCTCCAGGAGTTTTGCATTGCGACAGGATAGTAAACCCTGCTGCTGCACTATCCTTTACCCTCCCTAATTACTTCTCATTGAGTTCTTATATTATTTAATAATGATAAGGCAATACAGCTTCAATTAACCTAAGCTTATAATAATCTTCTTGCAATAATTTCATTTGAATTGATATTAAGATGGACAAAAAAGTAATTATTGCCATAAGCTTGCAGTTAATGCCTGGGTGTTTCATACAATTCCCTCTGTTGCTGAGTCTAGACTGTTCATAGTGTGATATCACAGCTTGCATCTTTTTTACCTAATTATCCTGCATTTTGAAATAAGAGCTTTATACTATGCTGTTATATGTTATTTTGACATAGGAGGCCTGTAAATGGCCTATGCTGGACAAGCACAGTTAATGAGTAACCAATGTAACAAATAAAGGCAGAGCTGTAGCTGGCTTATCTAGGGCATGGTGCCACTTCTCAATCTGGCACCTCTCGATGCTAAGTTAAGGAGCAAAAAAAAAAGTCTGTTCTCACCGATCTGATACTCTTCAGTGCTGTTATCAGTAGTGCCACGTGGTGTGCCACCCTTCAACTCCAGACTGAGTTGAAGAGTAAATTAAAAAAGTCTCCAACTTTTGAAGTTTTAACACACTGTTGTACAAACGACACCACACAAGAAGCACTGAAGACAGCTCATTACTAAGCAGTAGTACAGTACAGGAATTGACATTTGTACTGAAGTGAATACCAGTACTGCTGATTGCGACCCCTAAGTCTTTGTGCTCAGGACAGCTGCTGCCCCATTCGCCCCATACTAGCCATGCTTCTGAATAAAAGAATAAAAACTCATGATCTTAAATGTCCAGTTATGCGACATATTTAGCTTCTCTTGGCATTGTCAGAAAGTGGTTCTCAACAAGTTAGTAGGCCATACGTAAATATTAAGGGATTCAGCACCTGCAGAACCTGTTATATCAGATGACCATTTTAGAGGGCACATTTCATGCTTCTAGTAACCAAGGCACATTATATAGTACACAAGTTGCAGCTACCAATATAGCATGCATCCACTGATAGAGAAAATAGTATTAGAATACTTAAGTCTTAATAGGGAAAAATGAAGTACGTAGTATTAATTTAGTTTCTAGAATTAGCAAACAAATACTGCATTTCAACTTAATATTCCTTACTGTACTTGTATTATAAAGTCTACTTATACTGAATAAATGAACTGTGTCTGAATGTCTTGTTTATATCTTAATGTCTGGTTTATAATTGTTATTGTCACTGCATTTCCTTGTGGTTTGGGCTGTGGCTGAAAAGGGTCCTGTACTAGTCCACAAACACAGTTATCAGACTAAATAAATACATATACACACACAAATACACATACACATATATGTGTCTGTATATGTATATAGACTCATATACATAATTATATATTGTGATTCATCCTTCAGAGATCTTTTCCTCTTTCTATTGTTAACATAATATTACAGTCCCAGCCACCAGTTCATAAGCCCTTCTCTCATAAACTTTTGGAATGTCCAGTTCTTCAAATGTTTTCAAAATATTCCTTCAAAGTCTTTCTTTCTAACTCTGAAATTGTACGTGGCATTTTTTTTTTGTTTCCCAGCTAAATGCTTTTGTTACATAAAGATTCAATGGGTTACAGTCTTTCTTTTTTCATATTATCCAAGAAAATTTTGTATTGAAAAAAGCAGTCTATTTCTTAATAACAGTCTCTTTGTTAATAAGAATACTTGCTCTTTCCTCATGTGTTTTTACATCCAAATGAGCTATTTAATTGCCCCACACTTTATACCTGTCCATTTCTTTGTCTTTTTTACTTTGAATCCTTACCATGTACTTCTATTTTTCATTTTCTTCTGCCTTCTTTTCTGCTACTCCCCTTCTGCCTTCTGTTAATCTTTCTGTGCATGTTTTTCTTTCCATCTCACCATTATTTTTCAGGATTGTCTCTGCATCATCCTTTTGTGTTTTCTCCATATTGTCCCCCCAGGAAACATCTCCTTAATTTTCTGGTACACTCTGCATCACCATTTCTTTAATTAAATTATCCCACAGCCCTTCCGACTGGAAGGTTATAAATATACATCCATCATTTGCTGATTCATCTTCATCAAACAGATTTCTTTGAAAGATCTCAGAATCCTGCACACATTCTGCCATTTTAATATTTGCTTTCTCCTCTATTTCTTTTACCTCTCCATCATCTCCTTCTTTCTCCATCAGCCTCCCTGTTTCTCCAGACTGCCTCTGCACCTGCAATGGAAACAGGAAGTGCTTCAGCAAAATGAGTCCCACCAGCAGCAATGACGAGTAGGGGAATTTCCCTGATGTCCTAGATCTCCCCCTGAAAAGAGGCCACCAGCCGAGTGGGAGTAACTCAGTCAACAAAGGATATATAAAAAATTATAAATAAATCTTATAAACAACTTTTATTAATTGTTTCTGTGACTATGGTACCCTATAAAATCTCAGTATAACCTTCACCCCAGATGTCTTGGAGTTATGTTCTATCAGTTTAGTTCTCCCTGGCCCATCTCACCCCTTTAATAAGTTTAGTTTTGTCAAGTATATAGCCAGGTTGACAGTATATTGACAGGTTCTCTGTCAATTAATTAATTTTGGGCAAAGAGTAGCTATCAAGCTTTGAAATGCTATTTAGTTTTCTAAAAACATAACAGAATGTAATGTTTAATTTATTTTATTTGATATTTGTTAACTGGGTTAGTCTGACTGAGCAAAGCCCATTTTTGGGAGAGACCTGAGGAGAAAAGCTCCAAATAGTACATAACATAAAACATTTTTATAATATAGTACAATAGTTGTTATAGGATACATATGTACAATGTATAAAAGTAAAACAGAGGAATTAGTCAGTTGTAACATGTGAATAGTCTCTAGATAATATATACACAGTACATGTAAATAAGAGGGAATTGTCAGGGACAAAATCAGTATATTGGGCATGTAGAATACATGTTGTTGATAATAAAATTAGGAAGTGTTATAGATAAGATTTGGAAGATGATTGTGGGAAATCATAAGATAGTGAGCAGTCATGAAGAGGCTGACAAATATAAAGAACAGCAAAAAGATACAGGGAAACAGAGGGGAAAAAAGGAAATATGGTGTAAACTTAAGTCCAGTAGACAGAAGAGGAGAAGCAGAGAAATAAGTATTTGGTACTAAAACTGGTGGAGTCAAATTAAAATACCCAGTTAGGAGAATCAGTGATAGGAAAACTATAGTAGCTGATTGAGATGACTACAGCCAGTTAGGTAGATTGCTTATGTTGGGTCATGACAGAGACATGATCATGTTTTATGGAGGTAGTCTTTTATAGCTATTTTAAGGGTCAAAGGATTGATGATACATCTGACATTATGAGGTAGTTTATTCCAAGTATTTGCTATAGAATAGGAGTATAGAAATTTGCCAATGTCTTTTTTGGGCTTATATACTTGCAGAAGGTTCTGTTGAGAGCTACGAAGAGAGCAATTCAGAGTACAGGGCTGGATAAGTGTGGAGAGAGAGGGACAGGAAGATGGTAGATGTAAGACTGAGTGTGCCATGATCAACTGGGGTACTAAGATTTGGTGATGGAATTCAAGCCACTGTAGGTTTCTTAGGGTGATGCAGTGATGAGTGAGGTTAGGAAGGCTGGAGGCAAATTGGGCAGTTTTGTTATAGGTGAGTTCTAGTTTAGTGAGAAGATTAGTTTGGAGGTGTGTGAGAATAGGGCAGCATAGAGCAGTGTAGGGAGTAGGAGGGCTTGTATGAGGGAGAGTCTGGAAGCATTTGTGAGGTATTTGCTGTGTCTGTACAACAGGCTTAGTTTTTGATGGGTCTTATTGATGCACTGTTGAATGAGGAGTTTGAACTTTAGATGGTCATCAATAATTACACCTAGGAGTTTAGTGTGGGGTTCAGAAGAGATGATAGTATTGCTGAGGGAGGAGACAGTAGAGGAAGTTTTGGATGCTGAGGGTTAATAGGGAGAAATAGGAGACGTTTAGTTTTCTTAAGGTTCAGTAGTTATTAGTGGGAATTAAGTCATCTTTCAACAAAGTGGAGAGATTCTTGAATGAGGGTATGAAGTTTTGTGATATTGTTAGAGCAGGAGATGATTTTGGAATCATCAGCATATTGAATAATGGAAGAGAGTGGACAAGAAGTGTGTAGGTCATTAATAAATATGTTAAAAAGTAGGGGACCAAGGATGGAGCCTTGGGGAACTCCAGTTTGTACTGGTAGAAAGGGAGAGAAGTTAGATTGCCATTTTACAGCCTGGAATCTATTTGAGAGGTAGCTGGAGAGCCAAGAGATAGTGGAGTTAAAGAGGTTAAGAGAAGCAAGTTTGGCTAGAAGTATGCTATGTGAAACGATATCAAAGGCTTTGGATAAATTGAGAAACAGGCAGGAAACAAATTTGTTTTTATCACATGCTGTTTCGATAGTATTTATGAAGGTTGTTAGTGCAGTAGCAGTGCTGTGCTTTGGGCGAAAGCCATGCTGTGTGGGGGTCAAGAGATTTTCTTGGAGAAGGTGATCTAAGAGCTGTTTATGGATACATTTTTCAAGTATTTTAGACAGAGGAGAGAGAGAATAGAAATATGTCTGAAATTAGAGGGATCAGTAGTATTACAACCTTTATGCAGGGGTATAATACAAAACTTTTTCCAGATATCAGGTATCAGGTACAGAGTTTTCCTTAATAAATCTATTGATTAATATAGAGATAGGGAAAGCAATAGCAGCCATTTTTAGGAACCGTGGAGGTAAGTTGTCAGCTGATGGAGAGCATGTTTTAAGTTTGCACAAAAGGGATTTGATGTAGGATGTGGGGACAGGTTTAAGAGAGAAAATGGGAGAACTGGTTGAAATAGGTGGTGTAGGGTTAGGGATAGTATTATTAGTAAGGTTGCAGATAGAGTTGATGAAGAAGGAATTTAGTAGTGTAGCAGAATCTGAAGGAGAGCTGTTTGGGCAGGGGTTGGGGGGGTGATGGACACCTGGGATGCAACAACTTATTAACAGATTGACAGAATTTTTGGGGGCTGGAGTGTGGATTGTTGAGTGGTAAATGAAAAAAAAAAATTGTTTGTCAAGGGTGACCTTTCTTTTGGTTAAATTATGCAACTCTCTGTAGGTGTGAAGATCAGTGCTGGACTTGGATTTCTTCCATTTCTTCCATGCACTATCTCTTCTATTCATAAGGGTTTGGGTGACTTGTGAGAGGCAGGGTGCAAATTCAGTTTTGATCCTTATTTTTCTGATAGGGCCAAGGAATTGAGTATGTCTAGGAAGACGTTGTTAAAGGCTAGGACAGCAGATAAGTAAAGAGGTAAATCTGGGGATTTTTTTTGTTTTGGATGTAAGAGGAGTTTTAGGCAGAAGGAAAATTTTAAAATTGTATAAGTTAGAATTAGTATGCAGAAAGAGAGATGGGGAAATAGGAAAGAAATGCAAGGCAGAGTGGGTGGCTTGGGAAGAGGTAATAGTAGGTATGGAGTTTTTAAGAGGGAGAGTACTTTCATAAGAGGTAGCAGTGGTAGCTAGAAACAGAATGGGTGTGGTTAAGATAAGGAGAAGGAAGATGTTAGTAATGTGGATTAGGCAGTGACATGATGTGGGATGTTTGGAGATATGGCAGAAATAGATTCAAACTGAATGTGTTTGACACTAGAGGATAGGGGAGTAATTGAGTAATTGAGTCTCTTCTATTCATAAGGGTTTGCGTGACTTGTGAGAGGCAGGGTGCAAATTCAGTTTTGATCCTTATTTTTCTGATAGGGCCAGGGAATTGAGTATGCCTAGGAAGATGTTGTTAAAGGCTAGGACAGCATTCTCTAGGAGGAGGTTGTGGAGTAAGAACCAATCAACTGAAGACAGCAGGCTGTTAAAAGTGTCAGGATTAAAGTTAGCGAGTTTACGGCGATTTCTGTATTGTTTGGGTTTGTGTAGTTGAGGAAAATGTCTAATTATGTTGGTGGGATAATGATCACTAAGGGTGTCAGGTACAGACTGGGATTAGAGGTGAGGATCCAGTCTAAAGTGGGGCTAGAGCTGCTGTTTTTGTTAAAATGGTTTGGATTTGTGATCTGATGGGAGAAGCCGAAGAGGTTATTGGAGGAGTTAGGATAATCGGTGGTAAGGGCATTCCAGTCAATGTTTACATCTCCCAAGACAACAGTTTCATAGGTAATGTTTTGAGAGATCCAAGATAGAAAGTGTTATAAGATTGGGATATTGTTGCCTGGAGGAATATAAATGGAGGTAATAGGTATTTTCTTATGAGTATTTATTTGACAGTAGGCTAAGAGAATTTCAGCTGGGTGAAAGTCTGAGGAACTAATAGAGAGAGGGAGTAGGGTGAGCTGGTTGGAATATAGAATAGCAACACCTCCACCTTTTTTGAGTCGCTCTTGCCATAAGATGTTATAACCTGGTAGAAGTATTTCAGTATTAGATATATGGGACTTGAGCCAGGTTTCAGAGAGACAAAGAATATCAGGGGTGTGTGAAGACACCCAGGCATGGAAAGGGGATACGTTTAATATTCATACATATTATAGTTAGATTCTTAGAGGATGTGGATGAGGAAATATGAGATGAGGTATTGGGTGAGGTGTTATGGAGGTGTGAGGGGTGAGCTGGGAGAGAGGAGCAGTGGTTGGGCTCAGGGTTTGGATGTATGTCACTAGATAGAAGGAGGTTAAACATGAGTTTTCTGAGATAAGTAAAGAGGTAAATCTGGGGATATTTTTTTGTTTTGGATGTAAGAGGAGTTTTAGGCAGAAGGAAAATTTTAAAATTGTATAAGTTAGAATTAGTATGCAGAAAGAGAGATGGGGAAATAGGAAAGAAATGCAAGGCAGAGTGGGTGGCTTGGGAAGAGGTAATAGTAGGTATGGAGTTTTTAAGAGGGAGAGTACTTTCATAAGAGGTAGCAGTGGTAGCTAGAAACAGAATGGGTGTGGTTAAGATAAGGAGAAGGAAGATGTTAGTAATGTGGATTAGGCAGTGACATGATGTGGGATGTTTGGAGATATGGCAGAAATAGATTCAAACTGAATGTGTTTGACACTAGAGGATAGGGGAGTAATTGTGTGTCAGAAAAAGTAATATAATTAGTTAACTGAAGTAAGAAGGAAGTGAATGTTGATTGGAGAGGGGGGCAGGGGTTGTGGCTAAAGAGATACAAGTATAAAGCAAATAAAAGTGGGGTGGGTGGGAATGGGGGTAGGGTAGGGGAGTGGAGTGAGCCCGAGCATAGTGAGGGTGAACGAAGCGGGTAGAACCAGGTCTCAGACAGTCAGGAAACTGCAGAAACAATCAGCAAAAGGTACAGTTTCACCAAAACAGAAATGTCTAAGTTAGGAAAGCAGCAGTTTGATGGGGAGAGGAAGAATCAAGGTACGGAAAGCAGAAACAGCTATAGAACAACAACTAGGTTAGGGAGGGAGATGGGTTGGATGGGACAAGACAGGGATTTCAACAGGAAGTTGGAGTAAAATGACAAGTTTATATCTAGGGAGATATAAAAGTTAGTAGTAAAGATAGAGTTGGAGGAGGGGGATGCAGATAATACAGTAAGCAAGTACAGGCCATGCAGAGCGACTGCAAGAAGCAGGTAAAAAACTAAGTTAGCCTAGGAAAGGTGCAGGAGATGTGTGAGAGTAATAAAAGTAAAAAATAGGGAGGTGGTGAGATACCAATGCTATGGGGACAAGAGTGAGAGAAAGGGGGAGGCTAGGAGAGAGAAAAAAATGAAACTAAAAAATATGGAGATTAAGGAACAGCTGGGACAACTGGGGGGCTCAGATGTGGAGGTGTGCTTAACAATTGGCAATAAATTATAGCAAGGTGTGTTGATGCAGAATAATACTGTAATAATATAGTATAGGCTGGTGGCCATGTTGAACTGGGTAGTGGCAGTTCTCAGTTTCAAACCAGGTAGAGGGAAATTTGGTACTGAAGTTTTTTAAATGCAGCAATAACCACCTAAAAATGATGAGGAACAAGCAGATTAAAATAAAAGCAATCCGTGAGCATTCATGACTACAAGAGGCTTACACAGATTGGGAAGGTAGATATAGAAGCTAAAGAGAGGTAGAAAAGAAAGAAGTAGATGCAGAGTAGTAGAACAACAGCCAAAGGGAAAGGGGGAAGAGATGCAAATAGTTGAGGGGTGAGGTAGTGATAGTGAGAAAAGATGTTGAAAAAAAAATGAGCTCCACAAGACTTGTGCCTAGTATAAAACATATAAGGTAGGCAGCAGGGCAAAATGCGCTACAAATAGCAAATGGTGAATAATCAGTGTGTGTTTGTCTGTTAACAATTAAACAGTAATAAACAGTCAGCTAAATACATTTTAAGTACAGCACAGATATTAGCTCTTGAGATATGCTACAACATGCAACTGTTATAGCCCAAACAAATAGCAGGGGACTGTGGTTTAAACAGTTAGCTAATTCCTGGAGTATACTATTCAAAAAAGTAGACCCTTTTTTATATGTTATAATGTACAATGTGAGCAACTTATTTCAAGTATCAGGGGACCAGACCATTATCTAAAAACAGAACAAGGCACCTAGTGTTATGTACTTCCTGAACTGATCGGAGGAAGGACACTGAGGAAACTCGGAGCTATAATATATAACATTAAGTATCCTGTTTTGTTCTTTATTTCTTTGTTATTTATAGCACTTTGTGTACTGTGTATTTTTCTAGCTAGTTTCACTGTGTGCGAGGTATTAACTGGAAATTGTCCACTTTTATTAAGCATCTGTTGGGTTGTTTATTTCTGATAACTTGTTGCAGTTAAACTCTTTTTTCTAGATGCTCCTTTAGCTGTTTAAAACTTTCATTTAAAGGCTCACTGCTGCTTTTCAGCTGTGAGATACATTTCTGCAGTTTGTTTCCCACCCTCCCTCCCAGTTTGTATAGTAGTTGGTGGCTTTGCAGTTGCCCGCCCCTAGTGTAAATTTGATCTGGGACCCTCCTCCCAGTCTAGTGTCATTACCTCATTCTACCCAGTACAGGGAGAACATTTGAGAAGGCCAATCAGCTTAGTTTCTGCTACACCTTTCTCTCTTTCCTTTCTCTCTTTCCACTAAAAAAAAAAAAAAAAAAAAAAAAATGTTATCTGACTTTTCTGTATTTGTGTTTCTTCCTACTTTATTTTGCTTTTGCGTCATCTTAAAAGTACTCAGTTGTATTTATTACTGCTTGGTGTAACTCATTCTAAACCTTTTAGTTTAAGCACTTGGGATTCAGACCAGTTGTTTTACATTAGGAAGGTTTGTGGCCTGCACTGTGGTGGCAGGACAGGTAGCTTACATCCTTCTAAGTTGGGAACTGCTGATTGAGGGCTCAGTGTTTGTTATTCTAAAAGTGTATTAGTTCTGGTTTAAGCACTTGGGCTTCAGGCCAGTTATTTTACATTAAGAGGGTTCGTGGTCTGCACTCTTGTGGGAGGAGAGGCTGGACTTTGCCCTTCTGAGCTGGGAATTTCTGGTTAAAGGCTTATAGTGCCTGCATATTTGAACTGCTTCTTACTGTAATTGGTACACCTTGTTTGCTGTAGCATAGACTAGATCCAGGCCTGCTGAATCTAGCTTTGTTTGTATGCTTGTTGTTTGTTTGCTTGTTATTTCCCTGAAAAGCTAATTCCACCTAAAACGCGGCTTTTCAGCACTTCTGTGGATCCCTAGTGATATCTGCATTGCTTACTGTACTTATTTCCTTGTTTCACTTGAAAGAAAGTTACTGTTTGTTGTTTTTGCATTTAAGTTACCTGTAACACATTGCATTTAAGTTACCTGGCACTTGCTCACTAAAGCAATTATATAAGTCAGCACTAAAAAAATTAAAAGCACCACACCCTCACAAACTCCTCTTGAGTACCTTGTTCCCCATTGGCCCTTTTTTTCAATTATAAAGGAATTCCCAATACTATTCTAGCATGTCCAAAGGGCGGCCACGGTGGTGCAGTGGTTAGCATTGCTGCCTCACAGCAAGAGGTTCTCCGGTTTGATCCTCAGCTGGGGTGCCTTCTGTGCGGAGTCTGCATGTCCTCCCTGTGGTCGCGTGGGTTTCCTCCAGGTGCTCCGGTTTCCTCCCACATCCCAAAGACATGCTGCAGGTGGATTGGACACTCTAAATTGGCCCTAGGTGTGTGTGTGAGTGTGCCTTCTGTGGAAGGTTGGGCGCCGGGCTGGCAACTCAACACCGTAAAACTCCACTGCCATTCAATGTGCGGACAAGGTGATCCGCTGTGGCGACCCCTAACCGGGAAAAAGCCGAAAGAAGAAGATTCTAGCATGTCCAAAAACCAGTTGTCAATCTCCTCTCCAGTCCAGCTGGTGAATATGGGAATCTTGAGGCAATGTTACAACTGCCTCATGTACACAGACAACCCTCTCCTCCTCCCAACAAATTCCAACACATGTGAGAGATGCAACCATATAGCCAAACTGGAGGCTAAGCTCTCTCAACTCAGTACTGACGTAACCAGTCAGGAGGAGAAGGAAACCACACTCACTACAATTCCAGTCTCACATAGACCTACCATGACAGCAAACCAAACACAAAAACACACAAAAACATAACCGGAGGCTCTAAATAAAAATCTGCCTAAGCAGCAGAGACCTCCAAAGCAGACACCCAAGCAACCGCTACCCCAAAACAAAACACGTGCAACACATAGCACACAAAGCCAGTGTGCCGAACAGTCACAGCCCTTAAGGCTAAACAACACACCTGATACACTTGTAATAGGTGACTCTATCGTCAGGCACACTGACGTCCCGCTCACCAGGCTGAACAAGGAGAATGTCACGGTTAGCTGCCTTTCGGGCGCTAGGATCCGCCACATAACACAAGCACTCAGGTCACTCCAAGGCAAGTACAAATATGACTCAGTCATTGTCCATGCTGGTGTGAATGACCTGAGACATACCTCCTGGACTTCATGAAAAGAGACATAGAGGAGCTCTCTGAGCATGTAGCCCAGGCCGGTATGACCCTGACATTGAGTAGAATCTTACCCTCACCAAGAATGATGCCACAATATGAAGATGAGATGATCAATTTCAACAATTGGCTCAAGTATTGGTGTCATTCAAAGGGGATCCAATGCCTGTCAGACTGGGATGACATGCTCGACAAGCCACGATGCTTCACTAGGGACGGCTTACACCTGTCACCCCTGGGCTTTCGGATATTGGCAAAGGCTCTTGCTACCCCCATAGTGCCTTTTTTAGGTAAGGCTCAAAAGACAAACCACCTCCATAGGTATCACAAGGGATAAGAAACTAAGATTAATGCTACTCAACGCCAGAAGTCTAAACCTCAAGATGCACGCACTCGAAACTCTCCTTAGCATGGAGAACATTGATATCTGTGCAGTAACATAAACCTGGTTCACAGCTCCCGAGAGCACCCCAGCACTACCAGGTTATACCTCATACCATGCTTTCCGGCCCCAAAACTTGGACCGAACCACAAAAGGAGGGGGAGTATCAATATTTGTCAAAGATACCCACACCTCCAGGTTGGTGGCACAGCACGAAGCATCAGAGACTATCCATGTGCAACTAACAGTGGGTAAAACTGCCTTCCAGTTTATAGCCTGCTACAGACCACCCTCCCAAACCCAGGAACCCCACTCGGCCTTCCTGAGAACCCTGGAAAATATGAAGGTCTCTCCAAACACCATTATACTGGGCGACTTCAACTATCCAAACATAGACTGGGAGCATTACTCTAGCTCCAACACCCTAGCCCAAAGGTTCCTAGAATTTATAAACTCAAATGCTATGGAACAACTTGTTACCACTCCCACAAGAGGGGAAAACATAGTGGATATGATCATCACCAACATGGGGACTTCATGCTCCAGACCAGAAGTGTATCCCTCACTGGTAAGATCAGACCATAAACTAATCTCACTGGATATTCACATCCCGACCCCACCCCCTGCCCAGAAAACCACAGTGAAAAACTTCTCTAAAGCAAATTTCACACTCCTCAAAACCGAGGTGGAATCCTTCAAAGCCCCCGGGCCTGTGGAAAATATGGCCCAGACTGCAGAATCCTTTATAAACGCATTCTATGAACACCTTCAGGAATGCATGGATCATGCAATCCCAAATAAAACCAAGACCCAATCCTCCAAAGGCAGACGTCCCATCTGGTGGACCCCAGCCATAAACAAACTATACAATAGAAGGAGGAAGCTACTACATGATAGAGCAAAATCCCAAAAAGGGAAGGCATCTCTGATCAGTATTAGCAAAAAACTACGGGCACTCATAAAATCGTCTAAGGCCAGCTTCGAGAGACAAATTGCACAGGACACTAAGGATAATCACAAGGCTTTCTTTAGTTATATTAGTAACCTGGGTGGGAATTCCCAGATATGCTCAGAATTAGTCCAAAATGACAAAAAATACACCGGACCCACAGACATTGCCAACATGCTAGCTGACAGGTTCAGACTGTCCCTGATTTTGCCTCATAGTATTACCCTTCTGCTTTTAAAATGTTTTGATTTTCTGGAAATCACTGAAGATTAAAGTCAGTCAGTAATGTCAGAGTGTCATACTTAAGTCTGTAATGTCAGACAGTAGAGTTTCAGGAAATCTACCAGTGTAGTACCTCACGGGCGGTTCTGTGCAGGTTAGGGCATGTCCACATTGATTGGCAGGTCATCGCACATCAGAGTGACAAGGTATGCTAATTTCCCCTGTCCTAAGCTAAGTACTTTTTTTTAGAAAAGCACCTTACATTCAGCATTTCTGCTAATTTCCACTGTCCTAAACTAAGTATGTTTTGAGAAAAACACCTGTACAGTCTTATGTATACATAATTCAGCATGTAACCCAAGTGGTAAAGCTAATATTATTTCTGGACTGCCGGTGCTGCAGTATCCCATTCTAGAGCAGTGAGCATGTACAGTTTACAGTGAAGAAGACCCTGAAAAGCAGTGCATGTTAACTGAGCAGTTGGCTTTACAGTTGTTCATTTGCCTGTTCGATCCTCAGTTAGAGCGTCTTCTGTGTGGCGACATGCGTGAACGGGTGTTCCTTCGTTGAAGGTTGTGCGTTAGGCCCGGCAAGCCAGCATGTAAAACTCTACTTCCAATCACTAGTGGACTGGAGTTCCGCTGTGGCGACCCCTAACCGTGAAAAAGCCAAAAGACACACACACACACACACACACACACACACACACACACACACTGATACCCATTACTGGATTTTAATAGTGGCTCCACAATTTCTTATAATATTCAAGTGCCACCTTGTGATAGACAATGGACTCAATGGAGTCTTAAATCCAAGCTGAGGTGCAGTTTTCTGATATTATGGACAGGAATCATATATACTGTCTACCTGTTTCATTATGGCTGCCCAACAAAATCTGGCTAATACTTTTGCCTTAACTTTTTTCCAGCACAGGTGACCCCTCATCCCCAACAAGTGACTATAGACTTATAGACTAAAATCATTACTAGTGCCCTATAAGGATTTGGAAGCGGCAATTGGTGTAACATTTCCTCTCTGTCTTTTCTTTCTCTATATAGACATCATTCTTTAACTAAAACTGAGGGTTAGAAGCAATGAACATATTTTGTTCACTGCCTTCCATTATAACCTTGGTTATATTTTTGCTTGCTCTACTTCAAGTATTGTCTTCCACTGTGATTTTTTTTTAAGTTTATGTGGTTTATCTTTTAGTCTTCTAACTCAACATTACTTCCATCTCCAGCTTGTCATGATGTGGAAGGTATAGCTTCATCTCTCAAAACCAGCAGCACTGCAGCTTCTTATTTGTCCTCCTCTACAAAAGGAAGTTCTACACAAAATTTACTTCTGCTTTAATTTTTCCACCATCTGAACAGGCCTCGTCAGCATTTCTTTTTTTCATTTGCTTCCTGTCTCTCTTGAAATGAAATGGGTTTAAATTCTACACTTTCTTATGCATCACACTTTTAATAAGTGTTGATATTTCCTCTCTCTATATAACATGCCTATCTTAAATGTTTGTTATTTTTGTATTCTTTGTCTGTGCTAATACTTCTTAAAAGTCTTTGTGCAGCTGTCTGTCTTGCAGTTATGTTTATGTCAGAGCTTTCTATCAGCTCACCTTCAGTTTCTAGACGGAGATCTCTTTTAGTGGTGGGTTTCTGTTGTTCTATCACTGGCTCAAGTCTCTGTTAAAACACTGGAGTTTTTTCAATGTTTAACAACCCTCAGGTTATAGCCCCATTTATAGACTGTATTCAAACTTTCTTCTCCTTAGGTTCATAGGTGTTTACTAGGGTAACAACCACAAGGGCCTTTTAAGCCTAGCCATGCATCCCAAATCTCTGACGAGTTCTGATACCCTTGATAAGTATAAGCATGGGCCTGGGAGATGAACCATTTACAAGTAACCTGTTTGCATCAGAGACATAGGTGCCAAACCTGGGATGCATCCTGGTTGTAATAGAGGACTTCTGTATGACTTCACTGGCAACCCCTGCCATCCTCCCATTCATAAATTCATCAAGCTGTTACTTTACTCTTTCTTTTTAAGAGCACCATCCAACCACACTGTATGTATGGATTTCCCCTCCTCCCACATTTTTTGTAATGTCATAAAATGTAGAAAATATTTTCTGGATATAAAAATCATGAGTCAAACCAAGGGCTATAGATACAAGATGCAAAGTTTTTTCTAAACCTATTTTAATTTTTCATTGTGTAAAGAATATTCCTTTCTATTACCATGAACATATATTACTTTCACTTTTCATTTGATACTAATCTTATGCTTACATACCAATGGACTTTTGAAAAGGTTAATCATGATTGCTAAGTCTAGGAGCATGTGACATTCTATCACTTCCAGAAATGGAGTACACTGAACTGGCTTGGTTGCAACCCAATGACATCATACAGACTCAATACTTTGCTGCTGCTAACCACATTCCATAAGAACAACTTCATTTTTATCACTCATATCAAATTTTATATGTATGCTATTAACATTTTTTTCAATGTTAGTGGAACAGAATCTGGCTATATGCCCTCTCCTTAAACATTTCAAACAAGTAACCTATCACTTGTTACTTTTTATTCCACGGAAGACTATGCATTTATCTTTGTAACCTTAGAATTAAAGGCAAATAATTCAGTTTTCAGCAATGTGTCATTAGCAAATAAGCACTCTATATTATTAATTTGTCAGAAGTCTGTGATAACTTTGCAAAACTCAATTTCTCATAGTACTAAGTAATGTTCTCAATTCTGTCT
>NC_056732.1:1067879052-1067924052 GCF_019279795.1 Protopterus annectens
GGTCATTGTCCCACTGTACTCATCCCTCATTAGACCCATTATAGAATACAACGCCCCATTTGGTATGTACCTCTCAAGACATCTGCAACAACTGGAAAGGCCGCAAAAATACCTCACTAAAAGAATCACAGGCCTAAAGCAGATGCCCTATGCTGACCGCCTTAAAAAACTCCAGCTATACTCGCATATCGTCTACTCTGAGGCGATCTCTGCTTAACATACAAGCCCATGTCAAACCCAGAGCTGTTGGACATGTTACACTTGAAGAAATGTCAATCCCTCAGAGCCACACGCTCAAGGGATCCAAACCTTGTCATCACAATAAACAAAACATGCTGGAGGGATAGGCACCTGACCAAGAGACTCCCCAGACTCTGGAATATATTGCCCATACATGTCAAGCAGAGCTCCTCTTTGGCCCTCTTCAAAAGGAACCTTGATGATTGGATGGGAGAAAGGAAATTCCCCCCAGGGTCACGTCAGTCGCCCTGCTAGACAGGGGTCCAGGGAAGTAAATAGTGTGGGAAGAAATAGCCAGGGAATTGTTATGGCTAGGCTTGTATAGGACCTAGGGCCAATAGCCTAGTACTAACCTATGAACCTATGAACCTATATAAATTCCTGAAAGCATTCCATGGGAGCTTTCTGCATACAAACCTGATTTAAAGGTACATTCAGAAATTCTCTTTGCAACATGGTCACAATATAATATAAAAAAAAATAAAGGTTTCTCTGTACCCTAGTGGCATGACTGTGCAGTTAGAACTTGTCTGATTGAAGACTGCTGGAACAGGGCTCAGTTTTAATCTTTTTAACTGGTTAATTGGGTAAAGTGTTGTTTTGATTGTATCTGCTCTATTTTCTGGAAAAAATATATATATACTTGTTTCTCACCTTTCTGAACTAGTATAGTCCAGTTTTCATGTTATTGCTGAATCCAGAGCTGTGTTACAAGTTACTGTGTTGACATTACCTTTCTTGGATAGAAGGAAGTTTCTCTGTTCACCTGTGAGAGAGGGGAGCTTTGAGCAGTCTATCTGTCCCTGGAGGAGTGGTTTCAGCCCAGAAGTTAGTAGTTTATTAGCCTTTTTGGGCTAATTTTGATTGTATCTGCTCTATTTTCTAAAAAAAAAAAATATATACTTGTTTCCCGCCTTTCTGAATCAGTATAGTCCAGTTTTCAGGTTATTGCTGAATCCAGGGCTGTGTTACAAGTTACTGTGTTGCCATTACCTTACTTGGATAGAAGGAAGTTTCTCTGTTCACCTGTGAGAGAGGGAAGCTTTGAGCAGCCTATCTGTCCCTGGAGGAGTGGTTTCAGCCCAGAAGTTAGTAGTTTATTGGCCATTTTGGGCTAATTTCTATCTCTTTCACTTCCCTACTATAAAAACCTCATTTGCACAGTTTTTACGCTTGTATTCCGCACAGCAAGTGCCTTCCAGGTGTTCTGCAGAGTCTACAGCAGCAGAGAGACAAAAGAATGACTTGGAGTGAATAAGTATCACTTTTCTGCTTTTCTTGCTGTCTTAACTAATTCCGCCTAAAACACCAGTTTTTTTAGCTAATCTGTAATTTAAAAAGTTTGTTATTGTATACAACTCTGCACAGCTCCTTGTGGTGTCCTGCAGAATGATACAGGCAACAGAGAGACGCAAGAGAGACTTTTCCAGATTTAAGTATTTTTTCTCTGTTTTTTTGCTCTGACTGCCTTTTCCCGCCTAAAAAGCAGATTTCTAACTGATCTGTGCTTTAAAAAGTTTAAATTGCATTTGCCTTCTGCTTTTCACAGTTTTTGCACTTGTTTTATATCAATTTAAGTTGTTGTTGTATTGTATAACTGTTGTAGGCTACACACTAAAGTGCACTAGCCTGTTTATAGCATTTACAGTGTTTTTTGTGTGTTTTTCTGCTGTTTCCTGAAAAAAACAAAAAAACAAAAAAAAGATATTCTCTTTTCCCGCCTTTGCTGAACTAGATTAGTCCAGATTTCAGGTTTTGCTGAATTCCGGACTGTGGTATAGTTTCCTGTGTTGCCCATATCCTTACTTGGATAGGAGGAAGCTTCTCTGTTCACCAATGAAAGTGGGGAGCTTTGAGCAGCCTATCTGTCCCTGGAGGAGTGGTCTCAGCCCTGAAACTAGTAGCTTATTGGCTGTTTTGGGTCGGTTCCTATCTCTTTTAGTTTCTCTACTTTAAAACACGCATTTGCATGGTTTTGTGCCAGTATAGAACTCTGCACAGCTCTTCGTGGTGTCCTGCAGAGTGATACAGACAACAGAGAGACCCAAGGGAGACTCTTCCAGATTTAAGTATTTTTTTCTCTGTTTTTTTGCTCCGACTGCCTTTTCCAGCCTAAAAAGTGAATTTCTATCTGATCTGTGCTTTAAAAAGTTTAAATTGCATTTGCCTTCTGCTTTTTATGGTTTTGCACTTGTTTTATATCAATTTAAGTCGTTTTTGTATTGTATAACTGTTGTAGGCTACACACTAAAGTGTGCTAGCCTGTTTATAGCATTTACAGTGTTTTCTGTGTGTTTTTCTGCTGTTTCCTGAAAAAAACAAACAAACAAAAAAAATTATCTTTTCCCGTCTTTGCTGAAATAGATTAGTCTAGATTTCAGGTTTTACTGAATTCCAGACTGTGGTATAGTTTTCTGTGTTGCCCATATCCTTACTTGGATAGTAGGAGGCTTCTCTGTTCACCAGTGAGAGTGGGGAGCTTTGAGCAGTCTATCTGTCCCTGGAGGAGTGGTCTCAGCCCTGAAACTAGTAGCTTATAGGCCGTTTTGGGTCAATTCCTATCTCTTTCAGTTTCCCTGCTTTTTAAAACCCGCATTTGTGTGGTTTTGCACGATTTTGCGCAGCACCGCTTAAACGGGTTTAAACTATTCCCGGCTCCACAAAGTCTGCTCTTCACTTTTTCCCTTCAAACTCTTCTAAATCTCAAAGTAAGCACTCTATTTTCATTCTAAAGCCCTGCAGTTGCTCGTATAAGTAATTGTATAAGTAAGCACTAATAAACTAAAGCACTGCACCCTCTTATACTCCCTTTAAGTACTTGTCTCCCTATTGGTCCTTTTTGATCAGTCAAAAAGTAGTTCCTTATACTATTCTGGCATGTACAAAAGTCAGTTTCGGGTTTACTCTCCAGTCCAGCTGGTGAATCTGGGAATCTTGAGGCAATGTTACAACTGCCTTATGTACACAGACTACCCTCTCCTCCTCCCAACAAGCTCAAATATATGTGAGAGATGCAACTATATAGCCAAACTGGAGGCTGAGCTCTCTCAACCCAGTACTGGTGCAGTCAGTCAGGAGAAGAAGGTAACCACACACACCACAAATCCAGTCTCACATAGACCTATCGCAACAGCAAACCAAACACATAAACACACAAAAACATTCTCGGAGGCTCTAAATAAAAATTTGCCCAAGCAGCAGAGACCTCCAAAGCAGACATCCAAGCAACCGCTACCCCACAACAATACCCAGGTATCACATAGTTCACAAAGTCAGTGTGCCACACAGTCACAGCCCTTAAGGCTAAACAACACACCTAATACACTTGTAATAGGTGACTCTATTGTCAGACACACTGACGTCCCACTCACCAGACTGAACAAGTAGGTCACTGTAAGCTGCCTGTCGGGTGCCAGGATCTGCCACATAACACAAGCACTCAAGTCACTCCAAAGCAAGTACAAATATGACTCTGTCATTGTCCATGCTGGTGTGAATGACCTGAGATGTACCTCCCTGGACTACATGAAAAGAGACATAGAGGAGCTCTCTGATCATGTAGCCCAGGCCAATATGACCCTGACCTTGAGTAGCATCTTACCCTCACCAAGAATGATGCCACAGTATAAAGACAAAATGATCAATTTTAACAATTGGCTAAAGTATTGGTGTCATTCAAAGGGGATCCAGTGTCTGTCAGCCTGGGATGACATGCTCAACAAGCCACATTGCTTCGCTAGGGATGGCTTGCACCTGTCACCCCTGGGCTTTCGAATATTGGCTAAGGCTCTTGCCACCCCCATAGTGCCTTTTTTAGGCAAGGCTCAAAAGACAAACCCACCTCCATAGATAACACAAGGAAAAAGAAACTAAGGGTAATGCTGCTCAATGCCAGAAGTCTAACCCTCAAGATGCACGCACTTGAGGCTCTTCTCAGTATGGAGAATATCGATATCTGTGCAGTAACAGAAACCTGGTTCAAGGCTCCCGAGAGCACCCCGGCACAACCAGGTTATACCTCATACCATGGTTTTCGGCCCCAAAACTCAGACCGAACCACAAAAGGAGGGGGAGTGTCCATATTCATCAAAGATACCCACACCTCCAGGTTAGTGGCACTGCACGAAGCATCGGAGACCATCCATGTGCAACTAACAGTGGGCAAAACTGCCTTTCAGTTTGTAGCCTGCTACAGACCACCCTCCCAAACTCAGGAACCCCACTCAGCTTTCCTGAGAAAACTGGAGAATATGAAGGTCTCTCCAAACAACATCATATTGGGTGACTTCAACTACCCAAACATAGACTGGGAGCACTACTCAAGCCCTAACACCCTCGCCCAATGGTTCCTAGAATTTATAAACTCAAATGCTATGGAACAACTGATCACCACTCCCACAAGAGGGGAAAACATATTGGACCTGATCATCACCAACATGGGGCTCTATGTTCCATACCAGAGGTATACCCCTCATTGGTAAGATCTGACCATAAATTAATCTCACTGGACATCCATATCCCGTCCCCACCCCCAGCCAAGGAAACCATTCTATGGACACCTACAGGAATGCATGGATCGTGCTATTCCAAATAAAACCAAGACTCACTCCTCCAAAGGCAGGAGACCTGTCTGGTGAACCTCAGCCATAAATAAGCTATACAACAGAAGGAGGAAGCTACTACATGATAGAGCAAAATCTCAAAAAGGGAAGGCATCTTTGATCAATACTAGCAAAAAACTATGATCCCTCATAAAATTATCTAAGGCTGCTTCAAAAGAAAAATTGCACAAGATGCTAAAGATAATCACAAGGCCTTCTTTAGTTATGTCAGGAACCTGGGTGGCAACTCCCAGATATGCTCTGAGTTAGTGCAAAATGACAAAAAATACACTGAACCCACAGACATTGCCAACATCCTGGCAGACAGGTTCAGTGCAAACTTCTCCGCCGTTCCCCCCCAAAAGAGCAAATGTCTATCCCAACAGAGTGTAGCCTCCCTGACATCATAGATGCACAGGTGAGAGTTGCCCTCTCCAAAGCAAAAAACACAGCATCAATGGGACCAGACAGTGTCTTGGGCTGCGTCTTACACCAGCTCCAAGAAGAACTGAACCCTCACATAAAGTCACTGTTCAATCTCAGCCTTACTACAGGATATGTACCCAAGGAATGGCGTACAGCAACAGTGGTTCCACTCCACAAAGGTGGTGCCACAACAGACCCAGGAAACTATCGCCCTATAAGCCTGACTAGCCTGGTCTGCAAAGCTATGGAGTGTATCATCATGGAACTCATAAACAAAGACATTGGGAACCTCCAAACACTGGATCCTACCCAATTCGGCTTTCTTAAGGGCAGATCTTGCCTCTTGAACCTGGTTGACGTCTTTGAAATGGTCACCAAGCCATAGATGAAGGGAAGATAGTCCACACAGCCTACCTGGACCTCACAAAAGCCTTCAACATAATACCCCACTTGGGCATCATAAATAAGCTCACCAGCTTAAATATCAACCCCTGTGTCACAAGATGGGTTGCAAACGGGCTCAGGGATAGAACCCACATGGTCAGAACTGCAGGTGTCATGTCAGACTCTAAACCAGTTACAAGTGGCATCCCACAAGGCTCAGTCCTGGAACCTCTCTTGTTCGGTATATATTTCTCTGAGGTACAGGCTAACACGGGAGGACTATGGCTTACCAAGTTCGCAGATGACTGCAAACTGGGTGCCATAATCGACTCGCCAACTGACACAAGCATCCTCCAAAAGGGTCTCACAGAGACGGATAACTGGTGCCAGAGCCATGGCCTAAAGCTAAATGTCAAAAAGTGCATAGTCATCCCCTTTGGGAAAAACAAAGTGCCCACAAATTACCACATAGGTGGTAATCCATTAAGTACAGAAGAAGTAATTAGGGATTTGGGGACCCAAGTAGATAGCAATCTCTCCTTTGACAATCCTGTTGCCAAAGTGGTTAGAAAGACCTTCTATATAGCCCACCTTATCACGAAAGGGTTTACATCTAGATCAAGAGAGGTCATTGTGCCCCTCTACTCATCACTCATCAGGCCCATAATTGAATACAACGCTCCATTTGGGATCTACCTTACCCGACACCTGCAGCAACTGGAAAGACCCCAAAAGTACCCCATCAAAAGGATCAAGGGACTCAAACAGATGCCCTACACAGTTAGGCTAAAGAAACTCCAGCTCTACTCAGTTGCTTACCGCCTACTCAGAGGCGATCTGTGCATGATGTATAAAGCCATGTCCAAACCAGACTTAATGGACACGCTCCAGGGACTTAAACCTCAGCACAGAAATAAATAGGACATGCTGGAGAGACAGATTCATATCCCAGAGGCTCCCCTCACTCTGGAACAAAATCCCAATCCATGTTAGGCAGAGCCCCTCAATGACCCTCTTCAAGAGAAATCTTGACGAGTGGATGGGAGATCGTAAGTTTACCCCTGGAATCTCTTCTGTGTCGCTGCTTGACAGAGGTACAGTAAACAAACCTTAAAAGGGCTACCTTCTGTGACCTACTATACAGAGGCACAGTCAACTAGTCTAAAAGGGTGGCGAAAGCCAAACGCACTCTGGCTAGGCTTATAAATGCCCTAGGGCAGATAGCCTAGTATCAACCTATGAACCTATGAACCTATAAGTATATGATATTGCAAACCTTTTTATTTGCAAAAAGGAGTTCAAGTATTATGCCTTTTCTGTCTAAAAACACACCTTCATTTCACTTTAAGAATTGCCAGCAGTATAATACTCTTAGCTGAAATGCTGAAATAAGCTTTACTGAAAGCAATTTAAGAGAACATAAGAGGCACTGTGTCTTAACATTTAGACCATATCTGTGTCTGTAGCTTATAACATTCACTAGGCAATATTAGACAATTTTTACTGAGCCCAACACTCCCATATACCTCTTTGATGAAAGCCCATTACCAGTCGGAGGATAACAGATTAATTCAGTGTATCAAAAATATTTTCAGTAGGACTTTAGAACTCATGCTTCTCATCTTCCAAACACCAGTCTTTCACTTTCACTAAGTCAGCCTCTTCTTTTACTTCAGCTCAACCTTATGTCAACCTCTTTCTAGTTGAATTTTTCTCCAGCCAGATCTGTGGCTGTATCTCCCTCTGTGACTTCTTTCAGGACCCCAGCCTTGGCTCCTTCTGGGCCACTGACCTGTGTCTCTCACTGCCTAAAACTGACATGGCTTCTGGGTTCACTCTCATTATATCATTCCCAACTACCTTTAAGGGAAGGAGAATGTGAGTCTTTCAACCACATGACCCTCATTATCCTTCATAATTCAAAACATTTCAACGGTGCACTATATCACAATATATTATACACACAAGCACACATACACACACACACATATATATATATATATATATATATATATATATATGTGTGTGTGTGTGTGTGTGTGTGTGTGTGTGTATCTTGCATTTAGTCAGTGTTACCTTTCTGTCAATGAATTCTTCTGTGCCACAGTTGGTGAAGTGGTTGGATGACTGATGTCAGCCATTATCTAAATGCTGAATAATGAATATAAGCAGAATGTAACTGGTACTAATTCTGAAACTTGTAGTGAAAGTTTCTAATGAAAATTTCAGCACTGGGGTTGAGTATATCTGTGTGTGTGTGTGTGTGTGTGTGTGTGTGCGAGTGTGTATGTGTGCGAGTGTGTGTGTGTGTGTGCGTGTGAGTGCATGTGTGTGCATGAGTGTGTGTGTGTGCAGGTGTATGTGTGTATGTATGTGTGTTTATAGGAGTATTTATAAGTTAGGGTTAGACTAAGGGTTAGGGAAAAGAAGAGACATAGAAATAAATGTGTGTGTGTGTGTGTGTGTGTGTGTGTGTGTGTGTGTGTGTGTGTGTGTGTGTGTGTGTGTGTGTGTGTGTGTGTGCGTGCGTGTGTGTGTGTGTGTGTGTGTCAGTGTGTCTGTGTCTGTCTAAGGGGTACTGTTATGGAAAGGGTGTTTAGCATCCTAATATGTAGAGTTGGGGTTAGGGACAAGACGATCTAAATAAGAAAGGATGACATACATATATCTCAAGTGTAATGCAGATGCTGGAGGAAGACACAGTGGCTACTGTTGTCTAAAGTAATAGATTTAGATATGGTATGGTGGCAAAGAAGAGGCATTCTTGCTCTAAACTGAGATATATTTGCTGAGATGGACACCTTTTGCCAATCACTTTGATCCAGATTTTAGATTACGGATATACAGCAATTTCACTGAACAGTGAACTTTTGTATGGATATAGGAAATGGCAGTGCTTTAATAACAAATTACAGTGCACATGCTGGAAAGTAAAACAGTTATTACACTATGTTATAAGAATGTTTAGGTGACATAGCAATAGTGTTGAATGATAATGCAGATACTGAAGCTGATATAGATATGGGGAAAGTTATAATTTTAGAATTGCGGAATTGCAGTGGATGCAAGGAGAGGTCATAACTGTTGCCTTAAGATATTATATGGAAATGTGTGGAGCATACACATCTGTTTTGCTCAAACGTTTGTAAAGAACTGTTGTAGCTTGCATAGTTATGTTCCCAAAGTATGACATGGATCTAATGTTCCAAGGTAAGATATATTATTCCATTGCCATTACAAGTATGAAAGTTTGGTAAGGATAGCTATTTAGCTGGACCATGATATGGATTTTGGGAAGGGGGAACCTCAACTTCTACTTACAATTCAATATGGATGTGAAGAGGCATAATAGCCATTACTGTAGACAATGTCAGTGATATTGGATGTTGGTGTCAAAACTAATGCTTTGGTCTCTTATATGGGTTTGACAAGGGCAGCAAAACACTTTACTCTATACTGAAATATAGATGTCATCTTTATAGGGTCTATATTAAATCAGCGAAGTATGTATGGCCCTACCTGCAGCATCCTTACCAAAGTTTAAAAAATAGCTGTACAAATAGGATCTATATTAAATCAGTGAACACTTAAAAAAGCGAACGCTGATTTATCGACCCTATGTAAGTGAAAGCTTACAATCCCAGGGAAAAAAATTGCTGTTCCACAAAAAAAAAAAAAAAAACTTAAAACAATAAATAAAGTGGGGGGCCTCCCACCCCCCACCCCCACTTAAATATACTAACTCCGAGATCACACCACAGTGGAGGAAATGTCAAACTCCCAAAAATGGCCCAGAGATGTTTTTCCCTGGGAAAAAAATCGTTCCGAGTGTTCAGGATACATACATAGGGTTGATAAATCAGTGTTCACTTTTTTAAGTGTTCGCTGATTTAATATAGATCCTATTTGTACAGCTATTT
The DNA here is from genome assembly GCF_019279795.1 of Protopterus annectens. NCBI lineage: Eukaryota > Metazoa > Chordata > Ceratodontiformes > Protopteridae > Protopterus > Protopterus annectens. The sequence continues at coordinate 1,067,888,624 of NC_056732.1, forward strand.
TTTAAACTTTGGTAAGGATGCTGCAGGTAGGGCCATACATACTTCCTGAAGTGAGATGTGAATGTTAGAAAGGGGAGAGGAGACAAATTAACTATTTTGAATCATTACTTGGGTGTTTGGGGCAACAGCTATTATTCTGAAATAAGATATTGATATTGGGAGGTGGTACAGATGTTGGACAATGTTGTCATGATATGAGCTACTATAAGGAGGGAAATGTAATATTGTCTTCTCCAGAACTTTGTCAGAGGGGGATCCTCCTTAAACCCTGTTTGACTGCTGCCTATAGTTGTACAGTATTTTTTCCATAAATTAACAATCACTGAACTTAGACACAAAACCAAAGACTAAATGGTTTATGTTTGTATGTCCATGGATGGTAGGGTTATGTAGCAAATGGTTGAGTTTGAAAACTCAACAACTCCAGATATAGAATAGTATGAAGAGATTATATAGCCTGGGGGGAAGGGGTATGCACTTTTTTTCCAAGGTTGTCTGAAGTATATATAGATATATATAGATGTGAATGGTGAAGTTCATGTGGAGCATATAGATGATCGCAAGATAATTCTTCCTTTTTTTTCTTGTTTTAATTTTGTGGGTTTCTTATTGATGGCCTTATGGTCATGAACTTTTAAAATACATAATTCTGATTGCAAACTAGACTTCACCAGATGAAAGGCACTGAGGAGGGTGAACTTGCATGACCAGAATCCATAAGATGTTTTGGGTAACATGGATTCTCACAGAGTTTAAAATAATTCAGACTGGATTCTAAAAGAAGTTATGCACATTCTGTTGTCATTTAAAAGATACAGATCTGCAATAAATCTTGTCATCAGAATGTTGCAGTGAACCAGTCTTATGAGACTGTACTTACGTTGCTCCTTGGGAGTCACATTCACTTTTTGCAACATTTCTATATTAGTCATTTTATGATTTTAAAAAACTTCATATATGCAGTAGTCCTCAAACCTCATTCCAGTGAACCTAATTAAACAAAATAAGTGCTTATGACAGAGGTCTGCATTCCTATAATATGTATAAGTAACTCCAGTATGGTATATGCTGGGAAGTATGTCAGTTCCCTGTTGCAGCAGTCATTCACTACATGGTAAGGATGATATCCGTAACCATCTGTATAGTATGCAAATAAAATATAAACTGTTGTTATGCACCTGAGTAGTGAAAAAAAAAACTCTATGCTCAGCTGCACAATGACACACAAGCAAATAAGAACCTTGTGGGTGCAACCTATATAAAATAGGTCTTTGTACATCATAGATGTGTTTGCTAATAGGAAAATTATATATTATAGCAATTCAATAATGCAGTTATTAACCATGTTGAAACCATTCATTTTAAAAGAGAACAAATTCAATATCTGATGAGACCCTTTTGCTGTACAGCTCTGTGCTACACAGCTATAAACAGTAGAATATACGTTAGGCAATTGAAATATATTCACAAGAAGGGTATATTGGGATACAGAGGCTAATTATGGATATTGATTGATTGATTGATTGTTTTTTGTTTACAAGGAAAGTCTGACTGGACACAAGAACCATACAACAAACAACAATAAAAAATAGACATTACTTTGCAGGTAGTATTAAAATAAATGGCAAAGACATTTATCACATACTTTAGAAGTTACATTATTTTACATAAACCAAAGACGTTAACATGTAATACCTGGATATACAAGAGCAATGATAATGCACATAGTCTCAGTATATGTATATTGATATTATTGAGATAGGATGTCACTAACACAGGAACAGAAAACGAGGGGGAGGAGGAAGGGTATACGTAAAGATAATCAGGAAAAACATAAGGGAGTAGGAAGGGTATACGCAAAAATAATCAGGAAAAACATAAGTGAGGAGGAGGAAGGGTATACACAAAAATAATAAGGAAAAACATAAGTAAGAAAAGTTCTGATAGGCAGAGGATGAGATAACAGTAGATAAGTAAAACAGTGAGATGGGTAAGGAGGGGTTATTAATAGTCGAGGATTAAGGATATAGGTTACTTGGAGGAGCAGTAGTGGGAATGAAAGAGAGAGATACAGGGATAAGAAAGGTGAAAAAGTCAAGGTGCTTGATAGAGAAACTGGCAATGGAAGAGAATCAGAAAGAAAGATGGTTTTAGTCAGGATGGGAGCATGAGCAGAGAGACAAGGAAATTAGGTGTTGTTTTAGTTTGTGTTGTTGGCTTGTTTTAGGGTGAGTGGGATGGACATGCTGAAATTAATTCACTTTGTTGCATTTATGCTGATGCCCAGACTAAAATAATTTTATGACAAAAAACATTTATTACCCTCTTCATGTAATTGTTACTATGGACATTTTGTTTCTGTTTGCAATGTGTTAAACATTTCAAGTTCCAGACTTGTAGGTTTTCTGTATTACAGGAAAGAATCTACGTTACATCTGTTAGTGACAAGACCTGTCCATACATCCCAAATATAGGTTTTGATTTGGCTTTATTTTTTTTTCATAGTTACAGTTTCTTGTCTTTCTAATAAGCATCCATCACACCCTTACAAAAGAAGGGTTAATATGTTAGCTCATGATGTAAGGGCAAGGTGTCCTCTATAATGCTTGTAAACTGGGATCAGTTAGCAACTGGGAAACCAGATGGCCATCAAAATGGGTAGGGGTGAGAAGCTGATGGTCAGCTTATGTAACTTGGGAGCAGTATCTGTCTTTGTTGAACTACACAGTGGTATGTCACTGTAGCATGATGGCCATAGCAGAGGCCAGTAAGATGTTCACCAGTTGTATGCAGGGAATCTGCATGCCTAAGTGCAGTTATGTCATTGCAAGTCTGCCCCCAGCAGAAATGTAAATATGTACAGGAAAATCAATGCCAGCTGCAGTATGAATATGTCATCTTTCACTCTTTGTCTTTCCTGGCATAAGAGGGACACCCAAGCCCTACTAGTCTACAGATTTGCCTTTTAGAAAAATGGAGCCTCCCCCCCGTGAAGGGCCACACTGGGGTATTACTCCTCACATATGGACCTTGAGTATAAATGGGACATGGAGGACAGGCAAAAGGCACAGGCAAGTGATGAATGAACAAAAAAGAAGGGGAGATATTGTGTTCTGTATCTTAATAAGGACCCTCTCAGTTAATATTTTTATTTTACCACTAGCCTTGTTTTTCTTTATAAAAGAGCCTGAATGGTCTGTCCCAAATATGAGAAGTTGATGGGTTCACCTTCTGCTGACTTAGAATATTAGAATTTTACCCTGGATCGTAGGATCATAGGAGGTCACTAGGCTAATAGCCCCAGGGCTCTTACAAGCCTAGCCAAGTTCATCCCATGTTCCCAAGGGTGTCTAGTTCAAGCAGGCACTAAAATCAGCACCTATTGCCCCTGTCCAACAGGGACACAGGTGGAACCGCCGGGGTGAATTTCCAGTTACCTATCCAATCGTCCAAATTGTGCTTAAATAGGGTCAATGAGGGGCCTTGTTTAACATGAATAGGAAGCTTGTTCCAAAAGTGGGGAAACCTCTGTGAGAGAAATCTGTCTCTCCACAAAGTTCTAGACTGCAACGTTGGTGCATTTATATGCAACAAATAGAGGTCTGCTCTCAAAAGCAGCTTTATCTCTTGCATTTTATTTATAAGATCTGTGACAAGGCTAGGAAATTATGTGAGTTACAAACAGGCACAAATTATCAAAGCCATTTATTTCCAATTAAATCTGTCCAGTTCATAGACAAGACAGCTTATTAATGACCATACACCTGTTCAGAGGAGACAAAGCACACCTTGCAAATATTAACTAAATTAAATTATCTACTTCTAGAAGTACTGTTTTCTGGATGATGAAAAGTTTTACTTTTGAAATCGTTCTGAGATGTTTATGTTTTTGCTGAATGGCTCCTCTTATGTTGCTGAGTCTCAAACACAATATCATCCACAATTCTTGACCAAAATGTGCCAGTTTGAGCATGTAATAAAATTAGGAGTGCAGGCTATCATGTATATTTTCAAAAAGTAGAGAAATATTTAGCATAAAACTGATTAAGCCATGCCAATTTAGTTTATCATGTTTAATAATATTAGACATTTTAAATCAGTTTACTAAGACATTTAACTTTAGAAACTGTCTGAGAAGCACCATAGCTGATTATGGTTGTAACATCACATTGCCTAAAGCAGGCTACTTAAGAAATGCATCTGAAAAATAAATCACAAGTTCACATACATGTATATCCAGTCATGGTAACGATAACTGGTGTCCAACTGTCACACTTGATAGCTAGTCAGATGTCCTCCTTTATTAGAACTCTTTTGAAATGCACATTAAATGAGCATTGCTTCTTTCTCACAAAAAAAAAAAAAAACATGCAGGTTCGGAGTAGAACATAAAATTTAACCTATTTTCTCTCTGATTCCGTACCATCTCATTCATGTTGTGGCAAACCAATTACAGTCCCATTCATTTCTCACGCCCCAGATTTTGGGCCAATATCAACTTGCTAGGATCTTCCCTTTTCATAAGAGATGGCTTTATTATAGTTTCATAGTTTCATAGTATAGTACTAGGCTATCTGCCCTAGGGCATTTATAAGCCTAGCCAAAGTGTATGTGGCTTTCGCCACCCCATGTAATGATACAAAAGTGTACAAATTAAATTTATTTTACTGTGCCTCTGTCTAGTAATGACACAGAGATGACCCCCAGGGTAAACCTACGATCACCCATCCATTCATCAAGATTTCTCTTGAAGAGAGTCAGTGAGGGGCTCTGCCTAACATGGACTGGGATCCTGTTCCAGAGAGTGGGAAGCCTCTGGGTTATGAATCTGTCCCTCCAGCATGTCCTATTCATATTTGTGCTGAGGTTTAGATCTTTAGCTCTCGTGGCTCTGATGGATTTGGATTTTTTTGGTGGACAAGGACAACTAGCCTAGTACTTACCTATGAAGCTATGAAGCTCTGTTTTCTTCCCATTCTTCCAAAGGACCAGCCACACCTCTCAATCTGCAGGTACTGAACATAGGTATAAAGCCCCTTGAAAAACAGGTCCATCCAGTCCAAATATTCTACATCTGATTAGCATAAAGTTTGAACAGCAAATAGCACAAAACGCTTCCCGCTTCCAGTTGAACTGTGGGATACTACTCAGAAACATATGTTTTAAAACAGAGAGTGACAAAAATGATGGGAAAACATAAGCACAACATCAGAGATGCAATATAAAATTTGTAGACTTTAATGAACTCTATTGCAAAATTCTACCACACAAGGTCATTTATTTTTGCTTCTGAAAAAAGGAAGAGGTGTGCCCTCTTTCTTTATATTATTGGTGCCTCTAGTATGTTGGTCATTTAGTGTGGTTTTCTGATTCAAAAGTCATGTGTGATGAAGGTGATTCAGAAAATTGTGTGAAGAGGTAAATCAAAGCTGAAAAATAGGAACTTACTTTCAAAAACAGGTACATTATGTGCAGAAGTAAAGCAGGCTTGAAAATGTGTATATTTTTCCAAAATAAGTATAAGAAGCATTGTGTTTTGCAAAATACTTTAGTTAATCACACTAATACAAAAAAGTAAAAAAAAATCATACCTTCTGAAGTACTGCTTCAGGTACAGTCCGTTTATTTATAGCGGCTGCCTGTAGGATGTATTTTTTTGCTTCTTCATTCCTTCCTTGTGTTAGAAGCCATCTTGCTGATTCGGGCAGAGTCCTAATATTAAAATGAGCAGCATATTTCTCATTAGAACTTCACAACATGTTTTCAGTATACTTTTTCTTCAATAAATTGACTTTTTATTCTGACTGTATTGAATTTTCCTATTATGAATTTGCCACAATCCTGAACAGTGAAGTATTTTCTGCCACTGTAGTTTTACCATTCACGGTGTGCGCCATCAAGACACATTACTAATAAAATATTCAGATCATTGTGTTCTCCTTCGTAAAAGTACATATCACCTTTGATGCTGATAGCTGACTATGAACACAGATACTTACTGAACAATACAGTCTTCCTTGAGGACAATGACTTGTTTCCAAACTCTAATTTCACTGATGCACTCATGATGATGGCAATAACTGTGCCGCTGTCACATTTTATTGCTACCCTTGAAAGACGTTGACATCTAGCTGTTTTGTCCTTTACCTGATTTCTATAAGTAAAGCATATGAGAAGTGGAACACGATTGCACTATAATTCATACTGATTCAAACTTTAATGTGAAACAAATAAGTGCTTAAACTAGGATTTGAAACAAGGTCCATCAGAATACCATATTAAAAACTGTAACAATGCAACTATAATATATAATCCCAGTGCATAACAGTCTACTGCAGTTCAAATCCAGTAGCTGCAGAAATACCCTGCAAACCCTTAGAAATTCAGTTACATTTTTATGAAACAGTTGAAAACACAGCTGAAAAACTTAAATCTTCATGTTCTTATATATATACAAAAAATATGGGACAAAAACAAAACAACTAATCTTTCTGAGGGGAAAACCTTACTACAACCCCAATGTCTGGCTTCCTACCTCACATTGTCTTAAATTTATTGACCAGCACCAGAGCACAACCACTGGAGAGGACAAACTCCACAAAACTTAAATAATCTGTCCCTGCATCATGTTTATACAGAAATTAGCAGCAACAAGCACAGATTCATAGTAAAGCAGTAAGATCATTGTGTTCTCCTTCGTAAAATAATACAAAAAAAGAACAGCCCATACATTTGCATCAGAAGCTAAGCTAAGCTTCATACAAACACTACAGAAAATGCAAATAAAAATAAACATCAATAAAATGGGAATCTCAACAATTATATTCCACTTACAATGCTGTCAGATAACATGGCATTGATTAAACTACATGATCTTGTCTCACCAGTACAGCAGGAACCATAGAATGAACAGCTTTGGTGGTCTGCATTCAAGTTGCTATTCTGGCACTTAATTCGTTCTCACTTATGTTTGTTTCTATTTTATTACTACACACAACCCACTTTCAGGTGCTTGTGATCAGGAATTATTTATGTAATCATTGCAACATATACCGACAAAGATTAGTGGGCCTTGGGACTTCAGGATATGGGCTGCCTTTCCGGCATTGATAGTAACATCAATGGAAAGTGTTCTGATTGCTGTGTGTCCAAGACCAAAAGTGCAATCAGCAAAGGTAAATGCATTGCTTCCGCTATGAATGGACGAAACTGAATGCACCAAAGGCTAGAATCCCTGAACTGTATTTGCTGAAAAAAAATGGCTGAAAAACACATTTTTAAGTGTCTTGCAAGGGGAAAGAGCCACACCCCAAACCCCTTGAACTTTATATATATATATATATATATATATATATATATATATATATATATATATATATATATATATATATATATACACACACACACATGCACACACACACACACACACATATATATATATATATATATATATATGTATATATATATATATATATATATATATATATATATATATATATATATATATATATTCATATATGTATGGGTTACCATTAGTATACTGAAAGCTCACTACACTGAATTTCACTTCTCTGACATGGCAGAACATCAACAAATGAAGAGCTGACGTTTCCTGCACGGTAAGTTGCCATTTAGCCATAAACATGAACTTTGCCCCATACCCCCATGGTACTGTGTTCTCAGAGTTGAAATATTAAGATAGGGGTGGGGGTGAAGCCCCCCATGTAGGGGGGTGGGGGGGTGTAGCCCCCCACATTTGTGTAATCAGTGTAATGGTAGTTTTTTTTTTAATTATGGATCGCCAAACGGTAACTTACCGTGCAGGAAACGTTGGCTCTTCATTTGTTGATGTTCTGCCATGTCGGAGAAGTGGAATTTGATGTAGAGGGCTGTTGACATTCTAAAGGTAACCCATATATATATATATATATATATATATATATATATATATATATATATATATATATATATATATATGTATACCAACTCTATGGTAACACCAACTCAAAGAAGAGAGAAATTCTCCCAAAAAAGGGCACCACTGCCAGCAGAATTCACAAGCAGCGATTTCATATGGAGGAATTCTGCCTGTTGTTGGACTGAACCTCAGACAACTAAAGCTCAAGAGTTCAGTCTTCTTGCAGTGGGAGGGTAACCAAAAGCATGAAACACATGCAAGTGAACTAGCTACAGGATGCAAAATGACACCCAATATATTGCCAGGCCTTAGTCTTTATAGTAACTCTACCACCTGTTCTGGAAAGCTTTTCCAAACATGTCATCCTTTCTGTGGGTAAGAGTATTTACTTATATCTCCGTTGAGCCATCCATCTGTCTCGTGCCCACTGAATCCAGGCTACCTAAAACTAGATAAAGCAGGAAAGTGGAAAATAATAAAAAAAATCCCTTGAATCATTCATCTTGCATCAACAAATTTCAGTCTAGTTGATCTTATATCTGTATTTCAGAAAGACTATACCCCGGATTTAATACACTCCATATAGAAATAGAGTTATTCCTACATGGAGTGAACGGTGTCCATGTCCGCATCTCCCTCTCGGCAGTGTGCCTTGCATATTAATGAAGGCACGCTACTGAGAGGGAGCCATGTACACAGATACTGAATCAGTGCTAGGGGGTGTGTTACAGTGCTCAAGATCTGTAACATGCTCCCTGCACTTCCAAAGTGTCCTTGGACACTTAAATAAAGATGTGAAATGAATGTCATGTAGGAGGTTTGTTACAGTATCCTTAATACGCCCCCTGCATTGTAAAAGTGATGTATGGCACTAAATAAATCAAGAAAATGTCCTCGGACACTTAATACTGTGTACTGTAATGTCAAGTAGGAGGTGTGTTACAGTATCCGTAAGACACCCCCTGCATTGTAAAAGTGCCGTACAGCACTAAATAAATGAAGAAAGTATCCTCGGACACTTAAGTAATACTGTTAACTGTATTGTCATATAGGGGGTGTGTTACAGTATCTGTAGCACACATCCCTGCATTGCAAAAGTGCTGTACAACACTAAAACAATAAAGAAAGTGTCCTTAGACAATTATTTAAGAATTGCAAGTCTAATGTTTAATTTATAATCAATGGTTATTTTTTTTTTTAATTTCATTTTCTTCAAAGTTTAAGCATAGCTAAGCAGGTTTGCAAGGCGCTTTGCTCAGCAGTGCTTAAACATATTGAGAAGCTATATAGAAATGTACAGCTGAAGTCTTCAAAGTTGAGTTAGCTGAGTGGTTAGAGTCACGACTTTGGGTGCATTAGATGTATGGTTTGACAACCAAGACAAGCCCTTCAGATTTTGCATGGGAAATCATTTTCATATTAATTTTAATTGTATTTACTGATGTAATTAGTGATATTTATTAACCAAGGTAGTGTAGCTGGTCCAGAATCCCAGTGTCAGTGGAGATATGAGGTGAAAACCACCAATTAAACACAAGTGTCTGGTACAGAACAGTTACACCCCAAAGTAACGTAATGAAAGCACATAGAGAGAGGTCATATAAAGTAAAATACATGCACATAATAATAATCATGTATCAATAATGAGTAATTACTATCCAATTCTTATTTTTTTAAATGATAATTTTGTTGGCCCTTAGCTCAGTTTTGGTAAACACTGCTAAGCAAAGCTAAGCAATGCTTAAACAGGACATGTCTGAGCAATACTTAGCGTTGCTTAGCACCATTTAGCTGGTTTGAGCATTGCTAAGAAGTCCCATTCTAAGCAGTATTCAGCACAACTAAATGGATTTGTGCACTGCTAAGCACTGCTCAGAATTTGCCACTTTAAGCACTGCTCAACTCAGCTTAACAGGTTTGTGCACTGCTGAGCTATGCTTAGCATTTTTGAAAATAGTCCAATGATTGCAAAGGGTGAGAATATGGCCTTATTTAAACCACACAGGTGGGAATACAGGCAGAACCTGTTAGAGTTTGATCCCTGTAGGAACTATAGCAGGTGCAGGAGAGGTAGCGCACTTTCGGGTGCAGCGCTGGTGCATGTTGGAATCCAGGGTCGTGGCTGGGCTCCTCGTAAAGAACAATGATGACAGACTGCTGCAGGGCCAGTGCCAGGGCTCAGAATACAAGTCTGAGGGCTGGGACAATCTGGCACATGAGCTCACCAATGCAACTGACATCCCCTGCACTGGTGAGCAGGTCCATCATCATTATGATGACCTGAGATGGAGGAAGGGGGTGTTCTTGGCCCAGTGAATCTAAGATGCTTAGGCCTGGAATGCCCCAGAAGTTTGTAAGTATGTCAAGTGGTGATTTATAAAATTGTAGTATGAATATCTTTTAGACAGGTATGCATAATGGTGTGTTTCCTCCCACAGCTGCAGAGGAGAGGGCTCATAACATTCAGGCCCATGCAGGACGACTGGCGAGGCTGTGCCGACAGTGTGGGGAGTAAAGATATAACTTGCAATATATATACACGGGCTTCTGGCCCAGTCAGACTTTCCCTGTAAACAAATGTAAATAAATAAATAAGTGTAATTGCTTAATGCTATTAGGTATAGTATATTCTGAGGGTACTGAATAAATGTGTTGTTAGACCAACGTTGATATAAGTGACTAATGCCAGGTACTGTGTAATACAGATGAAGGCATCAAACAAGCTACTATTGATGAGAGGAAGCCAATACTGTAGCAATACTGTGTATGAATTATTCTGTGAATAAAGTATACTGTGCTTGCTGCTGTGGAAGTAATAACTGACATACATTCATCATCTACAGAATATCCAGTACAACTGAATTTAGAATTTTGAATGTAATAAACCCCTGTGTCATGTCACCCTAAATAAAGCTTATTCCCACAAACTGTTGTGTTTAATCTGGTCTGTTGTTGAAGAAATACAAGTGTACAGGTCCTACACAGCAAATATGGCTATGAGAGCATGAATTCACTGTGGTTTGTCTGCTAAGCAGCTGTTACGCCAAACTGTAGATGTGGAGCTCTAAAACAAGATACGATGAAAATTGATATATGTTTTGCACTAAGATCTGAACCTTGAATAGTAATGTGTAATACATTATAGTGTATTCCCTGCAGCATTGTCTTGTGTTAACCTTTACATTTCAGCTACATGTATTCCTGAATGTAGGCATGCTGATGCAGGCAAGTATGATTCTGTAATAGGTGGAGACTGCAAATATATGATGTGCAAATATGTATGGGTTGGGTATGCAACCCAGCAGCCTACTATGGTCTGTACAGATCACACATAATCACATCCACTAGAGGTTAAATGTGTACACCTGCATTCAAAGTATTAATACACAGTTCACTATCTATCATGCATGACACTGAGACACTCCACTTATATTACAAGGTCAGACTTTGTAACCAAGTGAGTTTTAGACATAAATCAGTCAAGCAGCAGCCAGCAGTGCCCCAATATCTCAGTGTGATACAAAATAGATATATGCTGTTAATTTTTGCATACACAGACCACAGTTTGAATCCAGGAACTGGTATGAAGATGTTTTCATAGTGACACACAACTAATCCTGTGTATTTGTAAAAACTGTCAGGTAGTTTTAACAGATATTTTCTCCACGGGGTTCACAGCTAAAGAAATGTTTGTATTAGCTGTATGAAGGGTATACTAATAAACTGTGTATAAATGTTCCAGTGTCCAGCCCCATGCCTACAAATGACAGAATAGCTATTTACACCTTGCACTCTTCCTAATACATGTCTCTCAAGTGTCACCCTGTCACGACTAGTGATCACTGTTGCCAAAAACTTGCAGACAGATATAAATCCAGTACAAGCATGCCATTAGCATACTCACACAACATCAGAGTTGTCATAGCCCACCCCATAGCATTCCAGGTTGACAGATAAACAGGTATATATGTGCTACAGTAGCTATAGGCCTCAGGCAGATGTAGACTCAGGGCAGATCTGTAGAGTAGAGTAGCCTATACAGTTGGTAATGGAGTATTTTTCTTCCCTCCACCACTTATCTGCATGAATAATTATTATTCATATACTATGGGTACGTTGTTCTCAAAACCTAATGTTGGGACTTGTGTTCTGTTATTGTTCATATATTTCAATGGTTGCATACAGACATACCTTGTTCAAATTCCATTGTTGGTGGCCTGTTGCCATAACTGTTACTGGCATGCTGTTATAATAATGACTGTTATTCCATTTATGCATGCGTTCTGTTTGCTATGCAATTTTTCCAGTTCTATTGTTCTGGGTTAATTAGAATACCCATGCATGCTATTATAATTAATTTTGCAATGTTTTGTTTATGACTAACCAATAAACTTTGACAAGCCTCAATACCATATCACAGTTGGGTAGGCAGATACCAGTAGTTCCTCCTGTCCTGCCTCATCTGCCCATGTCACCAGGTCCCAGCACATCTGAGACCCAAACTCGAGCTGCTTCCTCTGCTGGTCCTGCACCACCCTTGGATGGAACCACCTCAGGGGATGGGGCCCACCCCCCCTGGGTATGGGCATGGAGAGGACCCTGTCACCTGACATCAGTTCTGAGGTATGGTGCACAAGGTCATCCAGAGGGACTTGGAAGTCTGCATATGCCAAATTGAGGGCAGACTGGTGCACCTCAAGGAACAGGCTGGCCCCATCATCCAGCCCCCAGCACAGCCACCTTCTGGGCCATGAAGGGGCAGTAGCAACTGCCCATGGGTGGGGACCTCAGTCCCACTGTTTCCATCTGGGGGCACATGGCCCTTTGATTCCCAACCACCCTTCCCATCCAAAGTGTTTACCCCTCTCATGTGTCATACACTGCCCCTGTCTGCTGTCTTGTCTGTCTTGTCTGTTTGCAAAAGCAACCTCTCCTACCCAACTTACCTCCCCACACTCACCTACTACCCTTCCCCAACATCCCATTCTCACCTTAAAAAAAAGGGAGGCATCTGTCCCCCCAAAACATCTCGTCCCATACATAGCTCTCCAGTTCACCCCCATGTACACTGACATTAATCAATTTACTCATGAATCACTCAACAAATGTATGTCACCCACACCTCTCCTTGTGTGGTGTGTGGCTGTAAATTCCAAATTGTCCACATCATTCACAGCTGTTGCTGCACAAGAAATGGAGAGCTATGGTCCTTTCCTAAACCCGTCCTGCACATCCCTAGCTGCATTTCATAATGTTTTTCCCCCTGCTTGCTCCCATTTCACCACTTTCCTATCACCCTTTTTTTCTTTTCTTTTTTTGAAAATAGTGTAGGTTTAAGTGAGAGTAAGAGCTGCTAAGCGAACCTAACCATCTCTTGGCACCACTTGGCATCATGCAAAATGGCACAAACCCACTTAAAACTACTTTAATCACTCTGTCTCATTCAGCCACTGTTCTGCCCAGAAACAAAACAACCAGCCCCAGCAAGGCTCAACCCCAGGACCCTGTACACTAGAGTTAGAGCAACATACCACTACACCAAATGAGCTGTGGAAATGAGCAATGCTTTTGTAAATATATCATGCATTACAGTCATTTAACATTAGGGAAAAAGAAGACATCACTGCCAAGTCTTGGTCCCAGGACCCTATGCATTAGAGTTAGATCAATGCACCACTAAGCCAAATCAGCTCTAACAGATTACTCCTGCTTTTGTAAATATATCATGCAATACAGTCATCTAACATTAGGGAAAAAACAAAACCACTGCCAAGTCTCAAACCCAGGAATTAGTGCATTTGAGTCAGAGCAACACACCACTAAGCCAAACCAGCTCTGCAAAATTAATACAGCTTTTGTAAATATATCATGCAGTGCTGTCATGTAACATTAGGAAAAAAAGACAAAGCTGCCAAGGACTGAATTCAATACCTTCTGAACTACAGTCAGAGTAACACATCACTACACCAAATGAGCTCTGAGGAGCTACTAATGCTTTTTTAAATGCATCATGCACTACAGTGATGTAACTTTAGGGAAAAAAGACACCACTGCAAAGTTTTAAACCCAGAACTGTCTGAACTGCACTCACAGAAACATACCAGTAAGGCAACTGACTTCTGGTGTATAGCAACTGGTTTTACAAACATATCCTGATTGCAAGACACACACTACTCCTATATATAGTGGCCCAAATCACAGTGCACTTGGCCCCCTGATGCAAACACAGAGCCAGTACACAGACAAATGCTGCTGGATGTATGGGAGGCCTACAATATTAGGTAGAGTTAACAACTGCACAGACTGTTGCTGATTATCCACAGTTGTGCCCCCTATTTATGGCAGGGTCATCATAAAACCTACTCTGTGTGCCGACATACTGGCAAGGCAGGGCAGATTGTGGTTACAAAATAATGACAAATGGCTCAGTGCCACATGTCATACCCATCAGAGCACAGACCTCCATGCTAATCCTGTGTTACACACTGTATGCATGCACACATGTCTTACAAATACACCTGACATAATAATGACTTGGTACCTCTATCTCTTATATGTCTAGCATCTCTCGCATCTAGACACCCACAGTCCTGGTCCACAGCCCAGTCTATGACATGACAACCACATCCATGTCAACACAACATAGGAATAATTGAGCCCTGCAATGTCCAGCAATACTGGTTGCTCCTACCGCAGTCACTGCCACTCACAGTAGCACATTAAAGGCCTGCAGGGTGGGACACATTTCACAATTATTAATATGTGTACTAAATGTTGCCTAATACTCTCTGGATGGCACTATTACATAACATATGCACCACATGCACATGCCTCACCTGGACTGTGGTGGGTACCCTCAACCAGGCCACACTGTGACACTACAGCTGACACCACACTCTCATTGACAGTAACAGCTTGCTCTCCCCCAGTGTCTTCACAATCCCTAGTCTGACTCCTGGCCATGCAGCAGTATGTCCAGCTACCTGCTACAGACCTAACATTGCTCCCAAACACTGAGAGCAGGGCATCCACATAATAGCCAAACATAAAGGGTTGAGGGGTGTTGAGGTTTTAAAGGACATGTCTTACAGTCTCCCCCTACAAACATACACAGCTGATAGACAAGTATCAACTGTAGCAGCATGCGCAGTGAGATAAAAAAGGATGTATGACACTCACATCTGCCTGACTCCTTACTTGTCCCAACACACATTTACACAGTACACTGCTACAGAATATGACAGTCTGTCAACAATGGCCAGACATAGAATGCAAAACTGTGGACATAACACATCAATCCAAACAGAGAACAATATTTCCACCTACCCTTTGTGATGCTGTAGCTCCCACACCTCGATAATGTTCTCCTCACAGGCCAGAAAAACGGGCAAGGCCAACATGAAGGCCTTAATTATAGCACTGTGCTGCCATGCTATTGGCTAATGGAAAGGCAACCCAGCTATTCTGGATGCAGTTAACAAGTGGGAGACACAGACTGGTGCACAGGCCATCACCTGCTCATGAGTGTTACCTAGAAAAGGCAAGCTGCTGCCTATGGTAAACAGGTCTGATACTTTCTGCATGAAGACAGACTGTGATTCTTTACAACACTATAAGTAGATTTCTTCTGACAAAGGAGTACAGCACTATACCAGGTATGTCATACAATTAAGCATGTAATAGAATGCAGATAGGGGGATGCAGTCATGGGAAATAGGAATTTAAACAGTAGGTCTCAACAACACTTCCTGGACTGACATATTGCTGTAAGTCTGCTGTCTAGCACCTACGGCCATCCCTGATGGCTCTTTCTGCAGTGACATAGATCACAGCTCTGGCCCCTGAGTCACCCCAGCAAGGGTCAGCTCACATATGACTACTACTGGATTGTCTGTTGTACAATACTGACTGTGACACTGCCAGCTCAGCTAACTGGGATTTTGTAACTAAAATTATGTCATTTGTGAATATTAATATGATACAAATGTCTGTCTTACAAATGTAAGAGAACTATATATGTTATGTGGATATTAAATTACTTGTGCAGAAGTGTGGGTTGAACTGTATGTTATGTACTGAGCTCATACCTCTCAACTGTCCAGAATTTTACAGAATGTCCACGTTTCCCTCATATGTTTTGTCATTTTCTCATACATTTGTGTTATTTCTAGCAAATCAGTGGAAAATTATTTTTTTATTAAATATCTTTTTATTGAAAACTTTTCTGGTATAAACACAAAACAAATAAAATAACAGGACAATTACATGTGGTACAGCTGATGTTACATTGTACATTCATAAACATGTAATGATAGTTATTTCCCATTATGCTAAAAACATTCATACTTTGTAGAAAACCATAGTATTGTCACACTGATATAATTAAATTATAAGTTTGTCTAAATGTTTTTCCATATGGCATATGTATTATAACAATGTTACTACTGTGAGCTATAATTTATTTATTTATTTATTTATTTATTTATTTATTTATATTTGTTGACCGGGAGTGTCCGACTGGACGTAGGTCCATTTTCAACGGAGGCCCGGGGAGAAAAGCTCCACAGTTAAAATAAACATACAGTAGTTACATTGGATTACATAGCAATTAATAATTTACATATCAATTACTTACAACATATTTACAGATGAAGAACATAGTATATCAGTAGACAACTGGAATCTTTATCTGTGAAGTACATAACAGACATTAACAAATGTTAAAATAAGAAGTACCTGCTGTATAAGTACTAGGCTTATGAGCATCTGAGCTTGCTATAATCAAGGTAGTTAGTGGAGTGGAAAGAAAGGTAGTGGTTGGATGTGGTGGGTGATATTAGAGTAGGAGTTGCAAGGGCATAGCCAGCATGTTTTTAGGTGCGCTTTTAGTAAAGTTTTGAAGTGGGTGCATGATGGTACGGAGGTAATTGTGGGTGGGAGGGAGTTCCATAATTTGGCTATGGTGCAAGAGAATAGTGCTTCACCAGCAGAGTTATTGGCTTTAGTGATCTGCAAGTGATTTTTGTTGCTGGATCTTAGTGGTCTGGTGGTGCAATAGGGTTGGAGTAGATTCTGGAGGGATGGGACATTTAGTGGATGGTTTACTAGTTTGTGGGCGAGTGAGAGTTGATAACATTGAAGGAGGTGAGGGAGTTCAAGCCAGCCCAGTTCAGCAAGTGAGAGACAGTGGTGACTACGGTAGGATGCCCCTGTGGCAAATTTGGCAATTTTGTTGTAGCAGGTCTCTAGCTTGTTTAGATTGCATTGCCTTAGGTTGGTATATATTGGAGAGGCATAAAGTAGGGTGGAGATAAGGTGGGAATTTGCTATTGAAATCTTTGCTGCTTTGGTGAGAAGATGCTTATTTCTGTATAACGCTCCTAGTTTTTGTGGACTTTTTTATGGTCATGCATATGTGAATGTCAAATTTTAGTTTATTGTCTATTTCCACTCCTAGCAATTTGGTGTGTTCGGTTGGTTATATAGTGGTGTTGTCTTTTGCTGTGATGTTAAAGTGAGAGTTGTTTTGAGTATGTTTTGTGGGTAGGAAGATGAGTAGTTTAGTTTTGTTTGGGTTGAGTATTAATAGGGCATCGGATAACCAAGTTTCAACAGAGGAAAAGGCTTCCTCTGTGACTATATGCATAACATCAACCTAATCACTGGAAAATTATTAAAGACTGAAGTCAGCAAATAATAGCACACATTTGAATGTCAGACATATCATTCAGACAATTCATGCAAATGCAAAACCTGTTATTCTATCAACTGTCTAGGCTTGTAAGAGCAATATTTAAAAAAGTGTCACTATTTTTGGACCTTTTTCCTCCCTTTCTTTCTGCCTTTGTCCAGATGTCTTGCTCTAAGAGGTTGAGAGGTATGACTGAGCTTCAAGAGTGTAACTACAGTGTACCATACTGCAAAAGAACATAAATGTATACAAAGTATTACCTGGGCAAATGTATGTATTATTAGTAGAAGCTAGAAGCTTCGAACATACAGAGATACCTTGCAAAACTTCAAGAACATAACCTGAACTTGTTTTACGAATGTGTTATCTCAGTTTCAGTGCAGCAAGCAGACATAAATGTTTACAGCTCGAGGTTTTTGTATTGTCATGAAACATAAATAATTACTAGGTTGAAAATTGAAAAGTGTTTAACTGTGCTATGACTTCCAGTTCTACTCAAACATCAGACAGATATGCAAGTCTGACGCAAAGATATTAAAATATATGTTAGTTGCTGTTAGCCTGGGAACTGAAGGCAGATGACAAAGAGTGATGTAATCTGAGCTAACCCAGCAGTAATGTTGATTATCACTTTCAGACCTGTTTCAGAGAAAGACCTTTGCATTTTGTGTATTTGGATCTGACAACAGCTACTCATCTGCATTTGCCTTGCTGCTAATAATAAGGAACTAGGGTGGTGGTTCACAAACTTTTTCGATTCTCGGCTCCCTTGCTGAATCCAGGTTTTGCCCAAGCCCCCACACTCTGTGACATGCATAAAGTGCATATTTTATTTATTTATTTGACATTTGTTTAATGAGGCTGCCCGACTGGGCTAGGAGACCTGGGGAAAAAAGCTCAAAAGTACAATAAAAAGACAATTACCAAAAAAAGTGTACATTCTGCTTAACAGCACAACACTGATCTACTATGGTTGAGAGGTAAGCAAACCTAATGGCAACCTTATTAACTTTAAGTTTATAAGAGCAATATTTAAAATATGTCCCTATTATTAGGCTCTGTCCAGCATACCTCTCAACTGTATAGATTTTTGCAGAATGTCCAGATTTTTGCCTCATATGTTTGGTCTTTTACTCATAAAATTGTTGTTTTCTGGAAAATCACTGGCTGATCATTGAGAGTGAAGTCAGAAAATAATGACAGACAGTTGAGCTTCATACTTCATACCCTTCAGAAAAGTCATGCTAATGCAAAACCTACATTTCTATCAACTTTCTAAGTTTGTGAGAGCAGTACTTAAAAGTATCCCTATTTTGTGCCTTTGTACCCCCCACTATTTTTGGCTTTGTCCAGATTTCTGATCTAAGAGGGTGACAGGTATGTGTCCAGTGGTATGGTCCAGACACAGACCCATACCTCTCAAGGGTACCTCATGACAAGGAACGTACTGCAGTTGGGGTCTTAAAAAGTTCATGTTCCTCGAAGTTTCACATTGAAAGACATGACAGCAGAAATCACTGAAGAATACAAAGCCCCACTATGCTCTGGTGTCACCAATCCACCTCTGCAGATGGTATGGAGAATCAAACAGACTGTCAGTCCTCCTAGAACCATTCAAAACCCATCAGAACCTCTCTGTCTGCCCTGAATATACTCCACAGCTGTGAGTCACAAGTGAGAGAATGAATTTAACAATGCAGGGTAAAATTGTTGGGTTATGGCTGTTAATAAGGCAATGTAATTTCTTTAAAGTCTTCACCTGTCAAGAAACCAGGACCAGTACAAAGGTATAGGAAAAACATATGGCAGGATTTTCTTCTAATGTGGAGGAGTGCTGAAAAAACACAGCATGAAAACTGTAGCCGAATGAAGAATTCCTACTAATTATATGCTGAAGAGTGAGGAAATATGCTGGGCAAACACCTCACTACATGCTAGATTTATTTTTTCCTGTTATAATATTATACAAGCACACACACACACACACACACACACACACACACACACACACACACACACACACACACACACACACACACACACACACACACATCCACAACAGCCATATGGTTTATCTGCAAAGATTCTTGGACTCTGTTGTGCATGCCTGCATATTTTTTGAAAAGAGTCTATCAAATCTGAAGTAAATTATCTCAAACGACCCCTACCATCCAAAGCAAAGCACATACCAACTGAAAATGTTACTGTAGAATGCATCTAAGACAGCATATTATTTTGGAAAATAATGGTTTTCCATTAAAATAACTAGTGGTAGTAGTTTACCAAATTATCTAAGGCACTGTAGTAATACAAGGTGCGGGTATTTCACATTTTACTGACTTCTGGATGCTGTGATTTTACTGCATTCCTTTCCTAGTACAGAGAAAGTAGAACTTAATTACAATGTTGCTATTATAAACATCATTCACACATCGCTCACTCTCCCTATCTCTCTCACACACACAGTCACTTCCTCATTTATTCATGCATTCATTCACACATCGCTCACTCTCCCAATCCTGCACACAGTCACTTCCTCATTCATTCTTGCATTCATTCACACATCACTCACTCTCCCGATTTCACACACACACACACACACACACACACACACACACACACACACACACACACACACACACACACACACACACACACTTTCACTTCTTCATTCATTCATTCATTCATGCATTCATTCACACATCGCTCAATCTCCCGATCACACACACACACACACACACACACACACACACACACACACACACACACACACACACACAGTCACTTCCTCATTCATTTATGCATTAATTCACACATCGCTCACTCTCCCAAACTCTCTAACACACAGACTCTTTTGCTTTCATGCATGCATTCACTCACACAGACACACACTCATACAGGCATTCACTTACCTGATGGCCCGGGTTTTGCAGCTTATTAGTTTGCGGCTCCCCTGTGAGGAAGCCACAGCTCCCCAGGGCACCGCAGCACATACTTTGGGAACCCCTGAACTAGGGAAAAGTAAATTAGTTTCCATATAGATGGGAATATAGTAAAGATTACTTTAGGTGTTTGCTGTAGTTAAGTTAGACTGTCCTGCAATGTTGTCCTAAAATATTCCCTGTGATTCTGAACTCTGTAGTTACTGTATTGATTGAGTATTGTCCTGTCCCTTTATTAGCTATTATTAAATATAGTTAAACCTTGTAATTGTGGCTGGTCTGTTAGAACTAAGTAAGCTCTTAGAGCACTTGCATATGAATTTGGTGACACTGTATATCCCACTCCAATAGCCTTGACCTTGTTCACACTTACCATTTGGATAATAGGCACATCACACAGTAGGATTCATCACCCTTTGGTAAAGGCCTTAGAGCAGCAGATAAAGAGCTGGATTGTGGCAGTCATAACTACCTTTTAGTCTGGGCAGAAGGAGGCATAGCTAGTAAATCTGTGCCAGCCCTTCCCAGGACTGTGTGTGTGTGTGTGTGTGTGTGTGATTTATAAATCAAATCTCAAAGTGTGTGTGTCAGCTACATGGGCAGGGAATGAAACACTGGTCAGACAGAGAGGGTGATGGAGGTATTGGCTTGACCACTCTGCTGAGATGTTAATCGTATAGCTGTGCCAGGGGGAGTCTTACTGGGGATCTGGAGAGAGAGGGGGACACCAGCCCCAGACTGACTCTGATCTCACTTTACTGTGTGTGTACTTGTCATCCTCCCATTGTGTACATCCCTCACTGGTGCTAGTGGTGAGAATTGAGGCTCCTTGATTACTGGGCCAGTGCCATGGTGTCACACTGACAGTACATACTGGTGGATACAGCCGGCATATCACACCATGTACTGTCATTCAGCCCCTCTCAGTCTGCCAGTGTCATGCAGGATTATTTCACAGATTATCCAGATCTCCCTGACCATTCCTGATGTACTCTGGCTAGGTCAGTGTGTACTCCACACCTGTATCTGACTGACTGACACCTATGGCTAGCATACCTGGTGAGCCCCTACAGATGGACAGCAGGTTATAGGTACTAGTAGTGGGGGATGCTGGCTCTGGCTCAGCAGCAGTGCATACATACTGAGCATGCAATGTAAGGGAATGGGTACAGTACCAGATATTCATGTACCATTACTGTCACAGACACATTCCCCAAACTCTGAGGACAACCATCACGTATTGTCCAACTGGTGTCCGGAAATACACATTTGTCTGCCAGGGGAGGTCTACATTTATCAGGCACATGTACACAGTCCACAAATATCTGGGTACTGCAGATGTCAGACACTTATGAGGAGGTCACCCTACAACACATATGCACTGCTCTCTATTATTGTGTACCTCAGATGTTCCTGGAATGTACACTTGCAGCTGTAGTAGCACTCACCTATTTGTGGGATGTAGGCTGGATGACATGGCACTGTAAAGTTGCCCATAGGGGACACTCAGCAGTTCATGAAAGTGATGTGTGTGGACACATAACAGCATAGTCTGTCACAGCAGTCAGGCCATTTCTGGTATTCCTGGTACCATATGAGGTTACAAGGCTATAGGCCCTGAGCAGCCATATGCCTAGGCCACATATTAGCCCATGTGTATGCAGGGTAGTAGTTGATGTCCCCATTCAACAGGGACACAGGTGGTATCCCAAGTGTATATGTGCTGTTATCCATCCAGTTGACCAGGTTACATCTGCAAAGGTGTAGTTAGTTACCCTGCCTAATGTGGACAGGGTGGCCATTCCACCGCAGGGTGGGTGTGTGGGACACACGTGAGCTGCCAACAAGGCCAGTTCAGGTCACTCACCAGGTGGAGGTTTTTGTGTGTGTGTGTTTGTGTTTGTGTGTGTGTGTGTGTGTGTGTGTGTGTGTGTGTGTGTGTGTGTGTGTGTGTGTGTGTGTGTGTGTGTTTGTGTGTGTATCAGCAAACATTATAGTGCAGGAACTGGAAGCAATTTACTTATGTTGTCTTCTCCTCACAGGTGCACATGGGGGTTGGGGTCTCTCCCCTACACAACCTGATGTCAGTGTCTCATCGGACTTTGATGATGATAGTGGCCTTAATGAGGCACAGGTGGGGTTGTTGGGGGCTGAATCTGTATTACTGGTTGACATCCCACTGCCACCCACAATGTTCCCACACATGGTCAGTATGCCCACACATACACAGTGTCCAGCAGCCACAGATATTGGACAGTCGGAGGGTGGTGGCATCAAACAGGGTAGTGTGGTAACTATGACATCTGTGACTGTAGACAGTAGCCATAGCCAGACAGCTGGCGAGGTCCCACACAGGCAGATTGACAGGGGTGCTCAAAGGAGGACTGCTGCCCATCCAGCCCCTGTCAGAGGTGTCACAGCATGTGTCACCTGACGCATGTTTCAGTCTGTCATGCAGGCACAGACACATTGTGAATGGTACACTAGACGGAAGCTCAGGGTCATGGATGCAACACTTCCTGCCATACGTGACACCTTCCATGGCATTGGTGATGCCGTATGTCATTTCACTGATGTCGTGGATAGACTGTGAGGTGAGACATTATCAGTTCTTAACCATGCAATGTCTGTGCTTGAACATGTGGTGGAATTAGCGTGTTGGACACGTGGACATCAATCAGCAACATCAGCTGAGAGCCCATGTGGCTGTGCACATTCATACTTCCATAGTGGCAGTACCACCACCACTACCAAAGGGAGGGTGCTGTCCACACCACAGCATAGTAGGCCATAAGCACATGTCCCTGGCCAGTCCTGAGAGGGACACAAACCCAGCAGATAGTGGTCAACATCAGGAAATAGTACCGCATCTGGCCTTGGGCATGGTGGTGCCAGTGACACTCCTGCAGAATCAGTTTCCATGTCCATGGCCAGACACAGTGAACTGTACATCCTGCCATGTATGGTCCATGACTGTCCAACATACCCTCTTGTAGGGTAGCACATGGCTTGACTGTGTGCATACACACACTCACACATCACTATCATATGCAGATCACCACTAGATACACACTGCTCCTCTCCATGGCCCAGCTGAACACCACCCCTCCAGACACACAAATAATGTCAACTGTATGTCCAAGCCTAGGCCTTTGATAACCTCACATCATGCCCTGTGCATGTGATGATACCTGTGCCACATCCCTGTTATCCATACCATCGATGCAGGGACATGCTAATATGTGTCTGATGCATGTGGTGAATATAGTAAAGGTAATGGCAGTGTGTAGCGTATTACTGTTATGCCATGTAATGTGCTGTCTGCTGACAAATGTCATGGGTACACATCGAAGTGTATGTACCTTTGTGCCATGATGTCTTATTGTTGTTAGTACTGCTGAATGACTGTTGTCTCACAGACCTTATTCTGTTTCTGTTCCAGGTGTCTGTGTTTGTATGTTGTGGGGAGCTGCTGCCATTACTGAAGCTGAGTATGGGGGAGTGAAAACACAGAGACCTTTACATCACCAAGGTACAGCTGTATAAGTGCATGTTTACCTAGGTATGTATGCGTGCCACACTGTGTGATGGACAATGGGGACAGACAGCGTAACCTTGCATGCATGCCCCTTGACACAGCCAGCTAGCCTTCATACATGTCACCTTGGTGTTCCGTAGGATCACAGATTCATAGATACAGAGGAGATTACTAGAGTACTGGCCCTGGGTCCCTTACAAGCCTTGACATTACTTTATCCCCAACAGAATCATCAATCAGCATATGTTGCCCCTGGGATTGCTGGACAAAGGTTGAACTCCTGGGACAGATGTTTTTTTCCCCATCCACTCAACCTTGATGCAGTTAATGAGGGTATGCATGGTACTGTGTTTAACATGTTTGGGGAGTGTAGTTCTGACACAGGACAGCCTCTGGGAGCCAAACCTGACTCTCCAGCATGTGTGTTTGCTATTTCATATGCGTTTCAGGCCTCTCATGCCAGTAATGCGCACAGAGTTATACTCTCGTATATGGGGCAGCTGTTGAAGGGCTGAGCACAACATTGCCATCTAGACATGCCAGAGATACCAGTGGACATCCTACCTGAAAACCAGTAGGGCAGAACTGATTACCGGCTGTCCATGTGGAACAGGTGTTGAGGCCCATGGCTGACCTTTGTGGGTGTTAACATAACCTTTACAGTTTCTGCAGATGTCTGCATACATAAGTGCATAACAGACCGCATGTTGCTAATGTATTGTTGTGTTGACTGAGGACTATTCAGATGTAATGTCCACCTTTTGTTGGGATGCAGTCCCTTTACTTATATGTTGAATGACATACAAGCATTTGCTGACAAATGCCACTACTTGTTGCCTAAATGCAACATTGCTGGCATCCTGAGTACCCAGGTCTGTCATCGCAGTCTGTGTGTTTATGAGGTTGGTGCTGATGTGGGAAATAGTGGGGCCGTGTCCTTGCCATATGGTATGCTGACACTGCTGTCTGCATTCAGCTTGAGGCCAGGACCTTGCCACCATTCCATACCCACTGTATGACCCATTGCAGTGTGTTAAGGGCAATTTGTGGCTCAATAACAGACTGCACACTACTTACAGTTGACACAGCCTTAGACTGTACCTACATATGTGGGTGGTGGCAGTTAGCATTCATGCCTATATACATGCGGGTCATTGGAGGCAGCAGGTAGTCACAAGGCCTTCACATGTCTACAGATTGTATGCACATGGGCAACACAGATTGTGTTTGCCACCTTATCAAATGTGGACTGTGGGACACGTGTTGTAGTAACGTGACAGTTGGCAGGACATACCTTACCCACAGCAAGTACAACACATAGGATTTCCTTTGGTTTGCTGGTATGACACCTGCTTTGTGTGACATTACCTTAGCTTACATTATTTGTCATAACATTAAGGTGCTTCTGATGTGCAATAACTGCTCTATGCAATTAGGAGACAACTAAATGAAATGTTTGTTGTCCTGCACTCTGGGTATCTCTGTATTCTTTCAGTTGTTGTCACATGCCACACTTTGCCAAACATGGACTGCAACCTGTAGGATGGCACAGATGGTGGCCATACCTCTGACCTATACATATGTCTGCAGAATGTCCTGCTGTTTGCCACATAGTTTTATTCTGTTTGTCATAACATTGTGGTTTTCTGGCAAATATTTGGAAAATCATGACAGACTAACATTACAGATTAATGACAGATATTGTTGTGTCACAACCCATACCCTTTGGAAAGTGCATTCAAATGCATAACCTGTTTTGGTATCTACTTTCCATGTGTGACACAGCAATATGTAAAGATTGTGCTCAATGTTCGGCCTTTGACCCACTTTTCCATATGGCTTTAACCAGATGTCTTTCTGTGAGGGGTTGAGAGGTATGCTGGTGGCTGTAACACAGACTGCTGCAAGGGGATATACATACATACATACGCACACACACACACACACACACACACACACACACACACACACACACACACACACACACACACACACACACACTCATGACTTGCCCTTGTTGACAATAGAACCTCTACCTGCCTAGTTGTACATACGCTACTGCTATATACATAACACAAGCACCACAGAGCTATTATAGGGTTGTAATGTCTGCCAGTGCTATTCAGGTGTGTGACAATTGCAGGGGTCATTAGGATTGCCACTAGAGGGTTAACAGGCCCTTAACATGGTAAAGCCATCTCAAACACACACACACTGCTGCATGGGGACATGAATTGAAACACACATGCAGACAGAGTTGACTCTTTTCTGATTAGAACACCTAAATATCTTGTTACGTACAGTACAGACTGACATAAATAGGAAAATAATTTTCTTGGGTGGCGAAAGCCAGGTAACCTTTTTGGCTAGGCTTATATAGGCCCCAGGGCCGATAGCCTAGTACCTACCTATGAACCTATGAACATGGCTATTGCACGTGCCACAGTGCCTTTGTGTTAGACAATGTGTAACTGTCTAATGTGGATGACATCTTTAGGGGCTCTGACTAGGTTGGCAATGTGGTTGTTAACAGGGTGGAACAGGCACACAAAATGGTATAGCCATTGCATGCACACAGGCAAGACAGCCACAGTGGATATGCATACAGAAATATGTACACTCACACAGTTGGCAATCATCAGATTAGAACACCTACCTATCTACTTGTATGTATTACAATACTACGTACATATCCCACGAGCCATGGAGATTACATGCCAGGGACATAACCTACAACCTCTTACACCAATTAATCTTGGGAATACCTTCATGAATGGTGGGAAGAAACACCCAAAATAGGAACTGTTCTTACATATTGCTCTTACAAATCTAGACAAGTGATAGGGTAACAGGTTTTGCGTCAGCCTGATGTTTCATATGGGTATGATGTCTGAAGCTGACATGTCTGTCACTATTTGTGATGGCAATTGTCATGCATTTGCCAATGATTTGTCATAAAACTCCATTGTTATGAGACACGGACCACATTTATGTTGCAAATATCTGGACATTCTGCAAACATCTGTACAGATGATTGGTATGGCCTGTACAATTTAACATGGTGCATCTAAGGTGGATGACATCAACAGGCCCTTTAAAGTAATGCCATGGGGATGGAGTCAACAGTCCTTAAAATGGTATAACCAACACACACGACAGCCACAGGGGATATGTTTCACACACAAATACAGTAGTATAGTTGGCTGTATTGAGATTCAAACCACTGCCTAACTAGTTGTATGTACTATAGTTCTGCCTACTTATCGCATGCACCACAGAGCTTTTCTGCCTAGAAAGTGTCCAGTGATGGATGACATGAACAGGCCCTGTAAAGTAATCCAATGGGGGGATCACCAGGGAGGAACAGGCCTCAAAATGCTACATGTATACACACACACACACACACACACACACACACACACACACACACACACACACACACACACACACACACACACACACACACACACACACACATACACACATACACACACAATTATTGGCATCTAGTTTTTTGTACTATAGTGTTATGTAGTTATCACATGCACCACAGAGCATATATGGTTGATGGGTGTTCAAAGGTGCTTCTAATGTGAATGACATCAGCAGGCCTTGTAAAGAAGGGCAATGGGGAGGTTTACTGGGTGGAAAAAGCATCAAAATGCTTTTACAAATTTGCAGTACTGAGACTAGAACCCCTACCTATCTACTTAATTGTACTATAGTGCTATGTACTTATCACATGCACCACAGAGGTTACAGGGCTAAAGAGTTTTCAAAGGTTCTTCTAAGGTGAATGACATCAGCAGGCCTTGTAAAGTAAGACAAAGGGGTTTTACTGGGAGGAAAAGGCCTCAAAATGCTTTCATCTACAAACACATCCACTAGCTAGTGCTTAGATTAGAACCCCTGCCTATTTACTTGTACTATAGTGCTGCATACTTATCACATGCAGCATGGAGTTTACAGGGCTGGAGAGTGTCCAAAGGTACTTCTAAGGTGAATGACATCAGCAGGCCTTGTAATGTAGGGGAATGGGAGCTTTACTAGTTGGAAAATACCTCAAAAATGCTTTAATCTACAAACACATACAGTTGCCAGTGCTCAGATTAGAACCCCTACCTATCTAGTTATTTGTCTTATAGTGATATACACTTATCACATGCGCCACAGATCCTATAGAGCTAAAGAGTGTCCAAAGGTACTTCTAAGGTGAATGACATCAGCAGGCCTTGTGATGTAGGGGAATGGGAGCTTTACTGGGTGGAAAAGGCCTCAAAAATGATTTTATCTACAAACACATATAGTTGCCAGTGCTGAGATTAGAACCTCTACCTACATAGGTGTTTGCACTATTGTGCTACATATTTATCACATGCACCATAGAGCTTATAGGGCTGAAGAGTGTCCAAAGGTACTTCTAAAGTGAATGATATCAGTAGGCCTTGTAAAATAGGGCAATGGGAAGTTTACTGGGTGGAAAAGGCCTCAAAATTATTTTAGCTACAAACACACACACACACACACACACACACACACACACACACACACACACACACACACACACACACACACACACACACACACACACAGACACACACACACACACATTTACAAGGCAGGTGATATGAGATTATAACCCCTACCTCACTACTATTACACAATGAAGCTCACCTTCATATTGGCATGTGCCACTGGTTACAACTGGTGTGCAAATGTCTGCACCAGGACATTACTCTATGCCTTTCAGGGTGTTTCCCTCTCTATGTCTCTCTCTCTCTCTCTCTCTCTCTCTCTCTCTCTCTCTGTCTATCTGTCTCTGTCTGTCTCTCTCTCCCCCTGTCTCTGCCTGTCTATAATTAATATGTGTGTATATGTTACCTCTATATATATATATATATATATATATATATATATATATATATATATATATGTATGCATGTCTATCACACTCAACAGATGCAGATATATCACATATGTGTATGTGCCACCTACAGATAGCTGAGGGTAATCTTGTGTGATGGGGGTGGGGCGACACAATTAAGGTGTACATAGCTCTCTGAATGTAAAGACATATCTGGGCAACACAGTTGAATAGTCAGATGTGGGTTTAGACATGGGCTATAATTCTCTAATAATTCTCTAAGTGTAGGAGCATGCTCAGTATGACCTTCTACAGTAAGAGTGGGAGTCCATTCCAGAGGTAGCTGTACTCTGGTCCAGGATTTTGTGTGCTACATCCATTTGGCTGATTTACCTGTGTAAACAATCCAGCACCTCAGTAATATACTGGCTGGGGATCTCTTGGTTTTGTGGTATCCTTATTAACTGAGTTGTATCCTGGTGTGTATACAGAGTGCATGGGACTGAGCTGAGTTTTCCATAATAGGTGTGGTATATTCTACATAGCACTGTGATTTCCTGGTATGTCAGTTGCAGATCAGTATACAGTAATGTGAGGGAGCACTTACAGACATTTGTTTACTGACCCCATATACTGCAGGGAACTATGTTACAGCACACAATTTTGTAGTGTGCACATTCTATGTTTGTTGGGCCAGTGGTTCCCCTTTTCCTTATATGTGCCTCTTTGTCCTTCAGTAGTCCAGTCACAGCCTTTGCCCACAGTTGCTGCTATGTATCTGTAGTTATGGTGTGAGTGGGGTAGATGTCATAACATCACACACAGGGTTACAGACTTCACATCTCTTACTGTATCTGTTTAGCAGATTGTCCATCATTGTGCCACATACATCTGCTGTGGTCCTCAGACGGTTTGTGTTGCAGTGTTATTATAAGACTACAGGTTGGCCATAGCTCTCAAACTCTTACAGACAGACATCTGGACAGGCCCATATATAACAGTCAGACACAGGCCCAGACATGGGGGCAGGCTTTTAATATTGCTCATCCAAACGTACACAGTTGGTAGAACGGTTTTGTATTATCTTGCATTTACTTATGGGTATGACATCTGCATCTCAGCTATCTGTCATTGATGTTTTCACATCAACCTTTATTGGTTTGCAAATAGTTTGGCAGTGAAATGCAATGTTATGACAAGCAGAACAGATATATGAGGCATATGTATGGACATTCTGTGACACCCTGTCATTCCAGGGGTATGGATGGTGCCCACTGACTTGTTGTCAGTACTAACACAGTGATGTGGCAGCCTTTATATCCTGACACTCGACTGACTTGTCACAACCTGCTGTTCTACTAGGCACTGTGTAGGTTACTTAGAGTTGTGTACTATCCGTATGTGTGGCCCCCTGTCCCTCCATTGTACAGCTTTCCTGCAGCAACAAATATTGAGTTCTGGCCAGTGTGTACAACTCCTAATGCTGGTGTAGCTGGCACACAACATAGTTGCCACTGCCAGTCTTGAGCCATTGGCCATGACAACTACAGTACTCTACTTAGACCACTAAGCCACAGCAGCCACCAGTAAGTGCTGTCTACTTCCTGACACTATTAACCACAAACATACATAGCCCACTGACCGCTACATATTGTAGAAATGGAACAGGTTATCAAGTTGATTGTGACAGCCCTGGGAATGTGTGGCCTGCTGCTATTACCTTACAAGCATAAATGTTACTGAAGTTATATGTGAACACAGGTGTGTTGAAGGGAGGGAGGCATACCTCTCAACTGTACACATCTTCACAGACTGCCTAGATGTTTGACTCATATTTGGGGTCCATTTTTCATAAAATTGTGGTTGTGTGGCAAACAATAGTGAAATCTTTAAAGACTGAAGTTAGAAAGTAATGACAGACATTTGAGTTTCAGACTTCTTGCCTTTCAGGGAATTCATGCTACTGAAACATTTGTTATTCTATCAACTTTATATGTTTGCAAGAGCAATATTCAAGACTGTTTTTCATAGGTTCATAGGTCAGTACTAGTCTATTGGCCCTAGGGTCTATACAAGCCTAGCCATAGCAGTTCCCTGGATATTTCTGCCCACAGTATTTATTTCCCTGGGCCCCTGTCTAGTAGGTCTACTGACATGATCCCCAGAGTGAATTTCATATCGCCCATCCAATTGTCAAGGTTTTTTCTTGAAGAGGGCCAAGGAAGCACTCTGCTTGACATGTATGGGCAGTCTATTCCAGAGAATGGGGAGTCTCTGGGTCAGGAACCTATACCTCCAGCATGTTTTATTTATTGAGGTGACAAGGTTTAGATCCCTGGAGCATATGGTTCTGAGGGACTAGGATTTCTTTAGGTGGAGCATGTCCAACAGTTCTGGGTTTGACATGGCCTTGTATGTTAAGCAGAGATTGCCTCTGAGTAGACAATATGCCACAGAGTATAGCTGGAGTTTTTTTTAGGTGGTCAGCATAGGGCATCTGCTTTAGGCATGTGATTCTTTTAGTGAGGTATTTCTGCGGCCTTTCCAGCTGTTGCAGATGTCTTGTGAGGTACATACCAAATGGGGCATTGTATTCTATAATACATCTCATGAGGGATGAGAACAGAGGGACAATGACCTCCCTCTTTCTGGATGAAAAGTCCTTAGTGATGAGGTGTACCACATAGAAGGATTTCCTGACTGTTGTGGCAATGTGGTTATCGAAGGTGAGACCACTGTCCACCTGTGTTCCTAGAGCTCTTATCACATTTTCGATGTTGAGAGTATTGCCACCTATGTGGTAATTCATGGGTACTTGGTTTTTCCCAAAGGGAATTACTTTACACTTCTTAGCATTGAGCTTGGGTCCATGGCTTTGGCACCAAGCATCTGTTTCTGTAAGGCCCTTTTGTAGGATATCCACATCTTTAGGGGATTCAATGATGGCGCCCAGTTTGCAGTCATCTGTGAACTTTGTCAGCCATATTCCCTTAGTGTTGGCCTGTACTTCAGAGTTGCCTTTGCCCCATATTTCTTTATGGTTTTGTACAAATTTGTACAAATTTCTGGCTGTTATAGGTTTAGAGTTATGTATGGGGCTCCAACATTGATGTCCATGCATTTGTCGTTTAATCCCAAAGTTTGTAAGTCCTTCACATAGTTCAGTAGATTTTGCTGGTTTAGGGCCTACTGCATATTGTGGGTCATCCAGTATTTGGGAGAGTTCCTGTTGTCCCATGTAGCTGTCCGTTGTCTGCTGATATCCTGGTAACCCACTCCATTCCCAGGCATACATGCAGCTATACCATACATATGCTGCCACAGTCTACTACCCCTTTCATTTATTTCTAATAAGAGTGATTTACCTTGTACCAGCAGCAATTGAAAGGACAGTGCTTCAGGGCTGACTCTGTCAGATGCACACATTACATGACATTACATGACCTATACATGGTAAGGTACAGGTAGTGTGATGTTTGTGGCATCCTATTTATTGTGTGTTTGAGTTGGAGTGAGATGTCAGTCCCTGGGTCCCTAGGGTGTCAGTGTATGTGCTATGTGTTGCCTCTTTACCAAGGCCAGGGCATACTGGGCACACTGACGTCTGCCTACAGGGACAGGCTGAGGAGGATCCTTTTCTGAGTCCCCCTGTGCCTGTGGGGACCTTGGCAAAAGTGTGGGGTGGGGGTGTGTCCCCCTTCCCTGTGATGTTCCTGCTGCAATTGTTTCCACAGGATCATATTCTGTAGCATAGCAGATACTATGAACATGTGTGCACATGTGGCTGGAGAGTACTGCAGGCTACACCAGATATGTCAAGGCAGTGGAACCGTGACTGAAGCAGCCCAAACACACACATTCTATGATGTTCCTAGTTTGTGTGTGCACCTCATTATGGCATTCTTTAGTGGGTGTGCATGTATTTCTGATGGGTGGATGGGTGTCATCATCCATGGTTCCAGTTCATAACCAGCCTCCCCCACTAGATGGTCATATGGGATGTCCCCCCCCCCGGCAAATGCCTGATACAGCTGTGAGGCATGCCATATCTGGGAGTCATAATAACTGCCAGGGCTGCCAGCACACACACTGATAATAATGCCCTGGGCATTGCACATGACCTGGCAGTTGATGGAGTGATAGCGCTTGCGGTTGACGTAGACTCTACCCTCCTCACTTGTTTAGCAGGTTGTCCATCATTGCACCCCTACATCTGCTGTGTTTCTTAGACAGTTTGTGTTGCAGTGTTATTATAAGGCTGCATGCTGGCCATAACTGTCAAACTCTTACAGACTGACATCTGGACAGGCCCTTATATAACAGTCAGACAAAGGCCCAGACATGGGGACAGGGTGTTACTATTGCTCTTACAAACATAGACAGTTGGTAGAACAGTTTTGTATTAGCTTGCATTTGCTGATAGGTATGACATCTGCTTCTCAACTGTCTGTCATTGATGTTTCACATCAATCTTTATTGTTTTGCAAATAGTTTGGCAGGCAAATGCAATGTTATGAGGAGCAGAACAGATATATGAGGCATACGTGTGGACATTCTGTGGCACCCTGTCATTCCAGGGGTATGGATGGCGCCCACTGACTTGTTGTCAGTACTGACACAGTAAGGCGGCAGTCATTTATAACCTGGCACTACACTGACTTTCAAGAACCTGCTGTCCTACTAGACACTGTGTAGGTTACTCCAAGCTGTGTACTGTCCATATGTGTGGCCCCATGTCCCTGAATTGTCCAGCTTTCCTGCAGTAACAGATATTGACTTCTGGACAGTGTGTCCAACTCCTACTGTAGGAGTAGCTGACATGCAAAATAGTTGGCATGGCCATTCCCAAACCACAGACCTTATCAACCACAATACTGTACTTAGACCACTAAGTCACAACAGCCAACAGTAAATGTTGTCTACTTCCTGGCAGTATTAACCATGCACAGACATAGCACATTGACCCCTTCATATTGTTGACATGGAACAAGTTAGCAAGTTGATTGTGACAGCCATAGGAATGTGTGGTCTGCTGCGATTACCATGCAAACATAAATGTTACTGCATTTCTACAGGAAACATGGATGTGTTGGGGGGGGGGGAGGGCATACCTCTCAATTATACAAATTTTCACAGGCTGTCCAGATGTTTGCTTTATATTTTTGGTCCATTTAGCATAGTATTGTGGTTGTCTTGGAAAATGCTGGCATATCATTAAAGATCGAAGTTAGAAAGTAATGAAAGACATTTGAGTTTCAGACTTCTTACCCTTCAGAGACTTAATGCAACAGCAAGATCTGTTCTAATATCACTGTCTAAGTTTGTCAGAGCAATATTTCATAACTGTCCCTATTTGTGGGCCTTTGCCACACATTTCTTTATTGCTTTGTACAGATGACTTGCTGTGAGAGGCTGAGAGGTGTGTATGGGACATTGACATCCATGCATGTGACCTATGACCTCACAGTTTCTTAGTCCCCCACATATACTGCAGTGAGTTTTGGCACCTTGGGGACTACTGCATATTCTGGGGCAGCCAATATTTGATGGACATTTCCTGTTCTCCCACATAGCTGTCAGTTGTCTGCTGCTATCCCGATAGCCCACCCCATTCCCTTGCATACATGCAACAGTACCATAGATATGCTACTACAGTCTGCTACTACATTCATTTGTTGTTAAGAAGAGTGACTTACCTTGTGCCTGCAGCAGTTGTGAGGACAGTGCTTCAGGGTTGACTCTGTCAGATGCATGCAGTACACAGCCCATATATGGTAAGGTACAGGCAGTGTGATGTGTGTGGCATCTTTTTTACTGTGTGTGCAAGTTGGAGTGAGGTGTCAGTCACTGGATCCCTAAAATGTCAGTGTATGTACTGTGGGTTGCCTCTTTACCAATGCCAGAGTGCACTGGGCATGCCTATATCTGCCTACAGGGACAGGTTGAGGGATTTCCTCCTGTGAGTCTCCCTGTGCCTGTGGGGACCTTGGTAATGATGGGGGGGCTGTGTACCCCTTCCCTGTGATGTTCCTGCCACAGCTGTTTCTGCAGGATCATATTGTGTAGCACGGCAGATACTATGAACATGTGTGCACATGTGGCTGGAGAGTATTGCGGGCCTCCACCAGATATGTCAAGGCAGCAGAACCGTGACTTGAGCAGCCCAAACACATGCTCTACGATGTTCTTAGTTTGTGTGTGTGCCTCATTATGCAATTCTTCAGTGGGTGTGTGTGCATTTCTGATGAGTGTCATCATCCATGGTTTCAGTGCATAACCAGCATCCCCCACTAGATGGCCGTAAGGGATGTCACCCCTGGTAAATCCCTGGTACAGCTGTGAGGCATGTCATATGTCGGAGTCATGATAACTGCCAGGGCTGCCAGCACACACACACACACTGATGATAATGTCCTGGGCATCGCACATGACCTGGCAGTTGATGGGGTGATAGTCCTTGCAGTTGACATAGACTC